>NW_024881727.1:87500-102500 GCF_019059575.1 Amphibalanus amphitrite | reverse complement strand
TGTGGCCTATATCTCGAGACTATCCGTGCGTTCGGAGAGCATGGAATATTTCACCGTCCCCGGGAATATTCCCCGTGCCGCGTTCGGAGGCGTATCTCTCTGAACGGCCAATCTCCGGGAATATTCCGCGCGCATGGAATATTCAACGGATTCCACGTGGAATGTGCCTCTCCGAACGCATCATATGTTTGGCCATGTTGGAGGCCATGTTTGGCCGGAATCGCGATTCGGCGTATGTCGGCTCACATTATCCGCGCTTTTACAGGATATGATGTTGCTCCCATGCATTAGGGTGGATGCCAATGTCACCTTACGGTCAAGTCAGGTCATTGACCTTTGATGACCTCGGTGCACTTTTCCGAGTTTAGCATGTTTCTAGGATAGTTTCGTTTAGCCGATTTTGAATTTAGCATTTTGCAACCATTTGAATATTTACGAAGTAGTTTTGATGCCTTCGTATCATGTAACGTAGCTGCCAGTGGTAGTGGACACCTGCTATACGGACGCCCATAAGTACCCCTACTGGTTGACCTGACCTGACCTGCCCCGACATGGCCTAAACGCATGAAGACATAATCTATGATCCAAACTATCATGAAATTTGTGATCAGCACCAAAACAAATCTATTACAGCCTTACTTTAGGAGGTTCTGACAGGTCCTGATTTTCCCGTCTTTTGGGTCTGTGACCTGACCTGGGCGGTGTTTCACGGCACGCTGCCAGCCGCTGCCAGCGCTGATGGCACTTTTGGTTTCAATGGAGACATCAACAAGCCTATACTATACCCACAACACCACCGAAGGTTGACCTTAGCTCGCGGAATGCGCTGGCAGCGGCTGTCGGCACGACCGTGAAACACCGCCCTGGAAGGTCAACCAATGACCAAGGACCTTAAAATCGGGTATCATCGGCTTCGTCTCGTCACTCACGGGCAACACACCTGTTTTTTCCGCGAGCTCTAGCTTAATCAGGGGTCGAACGGCAGGGGGTCCAACCGACACCTCCCAGCCCGCGAAAGCTGCGCCAAGCACCGACCCGGAGCGGGCTAACTGGTCGACAAAAGCAATTTGAAGTGTTTTCAAAGTAATATTTAGGCTCGGGTTGGGTGGGCTACCATTTCTATATTTTTTTTTATTTTTAGTTTAAAAAATTATCGTTTCAGGGCTGTGACGAAAAAATAAGTGGCCTAAATCCGATGAGAAAACAGGATTTGGGGGTACCCTAGGTTTGGTTACTTGCAGGAGTTGGCCCCCCCCAAAACGCAAGTCTGGATCCGCCAGTGTCTGTATCCGCCTATGATTTTTGAAAATGCATATTTTAGGATCCATGTGAATTCCTGGTTCATTCTCTATCGATCGGCAAAAGATGCGTTAAGATTGGTTCAGAAACCTGGCCGTGATAAACAGTCTAAAATGTATCTGCAATTTGCCCTCTACTATTGACATTTTTTAATTTTTATTTTTTAGAAATGTAGATCACGTTGAGCGAAATCGAATGCCGTTTGAATTTTGAAAATCGACCCGTTAGATCTCGAGATATCAAGGGGGGTCGTAAACAGCCCCCCCCCCCCCTGCCACTAATAGGGGTAGCCAGGAGCCTGCCACTAATAGGATTAACCGATGAACACTATTAAACGAAAGTGGTTAGAATAAGATTTGTAAGATAAATGCTTCCGCTTTTTACAGAACGCATAGAATGGCCATGGACCAAATTCGATGTTCCAACGACTGTAGGGCAAGGCGTCACTGAAATATACGGGAAGCTTTTCTTCTGTAGGATAGAGTCGTGTGCTCCCCTTCTAAGTGTATTGCAAATCGCCTCGCCATTCACTTCTGTGCAGCTACGTAGGCCGTTATAATTGCATGCTAGCCGACCGCATTTCGTTTTAGAGGTGAGCAATGAAAGGCCCCTGGGAAGTTCCATAGATTCTAGATACCATGTGGAAGTGAATGTTTTGCGTTGAGGAAAACTTAGTCAGCACTAAGCCTGCAACGCATTGTCTGGCACAAATGCGTGTTCATGAGTCACTGGTAATTACGAAGTTATTTGTCATGTGTTTTTAAATGTCGAGCCGATCGAACTTAGTGGGTCAGAAACATTAATAAATCAATAAAAATAATTTGCCAGCTCAGTTTGAAAACATCTGCTACCTCCATAAGGCTTAAAAAACTTATACATGCAACCTATATAGCAGAACTAGTGAAAGTTGAGGAAAACACTGAAAACGATGCATATCGCATATACACCTGTCACCCTGCAAGATACAAGCTAAAGTTTTAGGGGGCTGTCATGGAAAAACTTTGTAACCTGTCAAGCGAAAGCTGCATTTTTTTTAAAGAGGCGTATATCAAACTGAAAATAAACACCGTTTTGACCGTTTTACGTTTAAGGCGAGATTCAGAGTCCCATGTATTAAAAAAAAAAACTTTAAGCGGAGCAACACACAAGTGCTCAAACCAAGCTTCAAGTCAAGGTGACGTTTCGGGAGATAAAAAGAAAATGCAAAACCTTCATTGTATATGAAATGCCAAGAAAAGACAATGTTCCTGATCGTATAATTTTGTCAGAAGTATAATTAGTAGCAATATCACATTGACTTATCTTTTGTAAAAAAAAACATTCTCAGACTTTGGACCCGAAAGATAAGATTTTTTTCGCAGTGCTTAATTGGTCCCAATTCGAAGACACGTAAACTAAGCTCAGCGAATGTGATGAAAAATAAATTGCTGTAGCCGGGAAATAGGTAAGATGCGATCTCGCCAATGTCAGGCCCCTCACGGTAAGAAGAAAACAACTATTTGAAAGGCTTAATCATATATTTAGAAGAAAAAAATCTCGGTATATAGTTTTTCTGGTGAAACTACGCATAGCTTGCAAAGCAATCGGCTAACAATTGAAAAAGAGCGCTTGAACTTTTTAAAATAACTTATCCTTTCATAAAATTCACACATTTATTTTTTTATCTGTTTTGATTACAACAATACGCAAGGGATGGCCTGTCCTGTCTTAATCACTTGCTTGCAAAATGCAAAGGGGTATCAGCCCTCCCCAAGATCAAACAGTGAGTTTACGGTCATCTATGACGTCTTAACGTCTGAAGTTCTGAACAGTGTCCTGCTCTCCAAATCGCTCTTCCAAGAATGTTCGAGATTAACTGGGACTGAAACGTAGGTACATGGCTACCAGTTATTATGTAAGAGGTATTACTGACGTCAATAATCAAACTCCTTCACGATCGCAAGCATCCGTAAAGGTGGCAGAGTACTTCCAGCTTCAATGATTTAAAGCTGATAGACGGGGTTATGTGAACGTGCCAAACCGGCGTTACGCAATCCAGACCACATTATTTTCTTTAGATGACATTACAGAGGACATGCCTTACGTCATAGTTACATATTTAGCTTCACATCTCATGAGAGGAAGCAAGAGGAAATTTCCAAGGGATTACCAACAAATGCGCAGGCTGACTCTTAGCGCACTACATAAATCGATGCGCTCACAACTGGCATGCAGGGTGGAGAATTAGGGGTGTTGAGGGTGCTCGAGCACTCCCTCATTGTTAAAAGCACCTCCCTGAACTTGGGAAGTTCACCTGAAGTAATGATTCCAATTTCGGTGGATACCTTTCGCTAAAAACGAAACACAGTTGAGTAGCGCATGCATGCGAGTACAGTACTACACAGAAACTTTACGGCACCGTTCGGATCGGACGCCGCTGAAAAGCTCATCTGACATTTTCACAACGCTCCACCTATTCTATCAGGCACTTACATAGAGCACAGCGAACCCACCACATTGAAAAGCGGCGCAAGCACCTACGGCACGAGGCGCGGGCGCTCCTAACACTCACCAAGACCAGCTTCATGGTGCGCTTTCCTGTGTCCCACTGCACGCGCGGGGCTGCCGCGTCCCCTTTATAACCTCGCGTCGTCGCCGCGTGCAGGCTGCCGGCCATGGTACGACGGCACTCGGCCCCTAACATGGACGAGGAACGGCTGAAATCCGGGTAATGACCAGCCCCGTCACGTAAGACCGCGGCATTGTTTCGACAGTTTTTCGAGCGAGTTTTTTCCTACCGGCGCGGCGATGTGCAGTTTGTTCAGCGGTGTCGCCTGCTGGAGAACCCGTGTGGTGTGGCGAGGCCGTTCGCCCGAAAACTCCGCGGCGTGTTTTGCGTGCCGACTCGGGCGGGAGTGCCGTGCCGGACACACTGGCGTCGTGTCGGCCCGCTACCCGGGAGCGACGCGAGGACTAGTCACCGGGAGCTCTGTACAGATCACACGCAATTGTCCCCGCCTCCTTACGCGTCCGATAGTCCGAGCGTGCCTTACTGGCTACTTAGATAGTCACGGTGAAAGGTGTTCGCTGCCTTTTTCCTTGGGTGTTGCGGAAATCCGAATTTTCGGCTATAGGAAAGTATTAGGCACATGTTCATCGGTATCAATAATAATATTCCCGTGTGTAATTATCCTTGAACATGATTTTCGTATGTGGGAAGCCTGCCCAAAACTGTAAAGTTGCAGTTGCACGCTACAAATTTGCACGAGTTGAAAGACATGCCATTGCCGTTGGAAGGTAAACAGCCACCCCTAGGTCTTATTATTGCAGTGCATACCGAATCGAATGGTTTAGTTTGGACCATCACGCTTTTTACTCATTAACGCCAGTTTGAATTTCTATACCTAGCGTAATTTTAAAATTAGATAAGGCGTTGCACTTGGAGAAACCCGGTATGCATTACAATCCATTGGAATCATCTTATTTATCAGACATTAGAAAAAATTGCCAATAAATTTTAGTTAACAGATAGATCTGTCACTCATTTATCTGATCGTTGTCTTCAAATTAAATGAGCAGAAAAGGTGTGGGTTTCACCAGCATAGTATGAAAATGTTTTCGTAAGCAGCGTCCACTATCCCTTCGCTATCTATTAGGTATGCTTCATCCTTCATTGTGCTGTCCCTGGGCCCGGCCCTGCATTTACTGTTACTGCACTAAGGATATCACACTAGAGAGAAAAATCAAATTGACAATGGCTCTCTTTTCGCTATTGACGCTGTATAAGAGAACAGGAAGGCACAGGTACACATTAAAACTGCAAAAAAAATCATAAGGCATTAAAATGTTCTTAAAGGGAGATAATGACCTTTTTCCACAAAATCTGAGTTAGGACCATTTTCTGACAAAACACAACAAGTTATAATGTAAATTAAAACCATTTTGCTCAATTCGGTACCTTGCCGCAAATATCTCAACTTGAAGTCACGTTAGCGGGGAGCGCTGAAAATGACCGTTGAATAAGTACTTACATCACTTTTTGGTACTTGCATGTAATTTTGTAAAATGAGCGTATTCCTTACATTTGATCTTCATCACATCTAGTTAGTTAATGGTCGTCTATAGTGCCTTCAAAAGATATTCATGGTTTGGGGGTGGTTTATGTCTAAATTTACGCAACTATTTTTCCTGTTCATCATCTGACGCCATATGCTGCTATTTTAGTAGCAACGACTCAATTTTGAATCGGTCCCGCCGACTGCACAATAAAAGAAGATAGATACAACACTTTTGCGGCATCACTGAAAAAACTTATGCAGTACTGTTATCAAAATTCTCATAACACCGTTCGACAAACCTGAAGTCCTTTTGAAATAAATATGCTTGTATTTTTCGCTTCAGGCTCTGACGCCAAAATAATGAATTTCGTAGTCGCAATCGCAAGATTTGGCTGCGTATCTGGCGCATGCCGTTCATTTGTGGCGCAAACTAATACTTGGAAGCAAAGAAGAGTAGGCACTATGTACCCCCGAATTAGAATCTAATTAATTCTAAACCGAATTAACTCTAATTCAAGTTAGAATCTTTACAACCAAGCAACGACAAGGCGATAACATAAACAAAAACCCAAGCGTCGCTGTTTGAAACAAAAGCGCCATATACTGCGACTTTTTTATAGAGAAGGACAACGCATTTCGGTGGGTGTTACAAGTACTGCAAGTACTGCTTCTTTTTTGCAAAAATAAAAACTTTTTTCACATACGAAAATGTGCTAGGAAATTTTCATATTTTATAGAAACTACAGTAGAAATAGTATAGATGTCGAGTAAATTTTATTTAAGAAAAAAGAAAGCTCATTATCTCCCTTTAAGTGACGAAGGGCGGTTGGTAGCGCAATCACTATGTCCATCTATGTATACAATTCTATATTTACCTACTTGAAGACAATAGCCGTTTTCACGACGGGCTATCCGGCGAATGCACCTAATTTGACCAAAACTGCACCTAATCTCTTTTACAGCTGATATATCTTCATTTTATGAATTTATTTCAGTGTTTTACTCGATGATGCCCTCTGATAATATGACAAAGTAGGCATATAAGCAATTAGTGCAAACCTAGCTGATAGCTACTAAGAGACACACTGAACCTAATTTGACCAAATCCGCACCTAATCTGCACCAGATGTGCACCAAATGTGTACCAGATGGCCGTCGTGAAAACGGTTAATGTGTAACGAAATTCACTCCTATGGTCCTCGCTCCTCCCCTGTGACGCCTGTTCTGGCCCACTTCTGATCGGTGCTATGATATGACGTACATCTGTATGTATGATGCATGTGTGTGACGTTTGGATGTAGCGGCCGACGCCGACGCCGAGCAGGAGGGATTCGAAAGCCAGCCGCCGTAGTGGCCGGACGTACTGTTATTCAAAGTCTCGGCCGATTGTCTATCACTCTTGGATTCTATTGGTAAACTTACAATACATACTTGAAGAAAGGAAAACCGTGTTGGTTGTACGGCACGAGCAAGAGGTCCTAAAACAGACTATCACAGAAGAAGAAATTGTTTATTTACTATTATATTTGTTACATAATGTAATGAGCAAATACGCTGCTTAATCGAAATGACCGTTTATTAGGCCGCTCAATCAAGCCTGGCACGTAACGCATGATATCACTATAGACTACGCTATGCCTATTGCCGAATACCTACTCAACTGCTGTTGCGATAACTATACCAACGTCTAACAATGAAGGCCGTATATAGGCCTACAATGATGTTGCCTCTTGTGTTCAATTAACCCGCGCCCTGATGGGGTCTGCCGAGCAACGCGGTCTGATGGGGGGGGGGGGCATTTTGCCCCCCCCTAAGATCTCGAGAACCAAGCAACATAGCGACAAGCGGTAAATGGCGTTGGATAGCCCCAACGGGGAACTACCTTGTGACCCAATTTCATTGACCTCAGTCAAACCGATGACGTCACAGATCAGGTCAAAGGTCGAATTTTCACCGTTTACAGGCATTTCAAGAAATGCGTTGTAAAATCGAGTAAAATGCATTTCATTGAAAATCATCGATGGGGAAATGTTCTTCAAATACATATTTTGCTATTTGAGGCCACTGATACCAGGTCAGGTCACAGAGGTCAGGTCACTGGGGGGTCACAATATGAAAGTGTCGTGTGATACATGTTTTATGGTCCATTTTACATGACAAATGCGATTATGTGGGTCAGGCAGACTTTTGGGCCAGCTTAGGTCACGTTTTGGCCAAGGTCAGGTCAAGGTCAGGTCAAGGTCAGGTCAAATTAGGTCAAATTTCAAAGTTGATATTTTTGCATAACATGGGTACCGATTCGATGCAGCTCGTCACGGGGAGTTCAATGGTGGTCTTTGTTTTGCGCTACGAGGTCTAGAATTGCTAAAAATTGAGTTCAAAAATTTGACGTCATCAATTCTTAACAGTTTTTTTCGCTATAACTTGGCCAAAAAAAGAGGTATTGATCTAAAATTTGGTATGTATATCGAAGAGCGCAGGGACTATCACACATACAGGGTGTCTCACAAAAAGTGTACATATTTGTTTTGTAAATAGCTCCGTAAGTTAAAAACATACGTAAAAAACACAAATATCGCTGGAAAGCACAAAGCTTGCAAATTTATTCGCATATCATTTGCACGTCTTTATATTCACATACCGAATCAGTTTCCCATACTCTAGCTATGCGCTCATTTTTTAGATGCTCAAATGACAGCCTTTGTGCTCAGCGCACGTGGTGGCGCGCCTCATGGTCTCCTGAGCTACACGGGCGCATGTCTCCATGGTTATCCCGCGTATGGCTCCTCTGATGGCCTTTTTTAGCTCGTCTAGCGTGTGCGGCGCCTTCACGTACACGACATCCTTCAGATACCCCCATAGATAGAAATCCATGGGGGTGAGGTCGGATGAGTTGGGTGGCCAGCTGTGGGGGGCCCGCCTGGAGATCAGCCGGCTTCCCAGGCGCTCGGTCAGCCAGGCCAGCGTGGCTCTTGACGTGTGCGCTGGAGCGCCGTCCTGCCGGAACCATTGCAGGCAAATGGTGTCCGCGCACTTGCTGTTGAGAGACCGCCAAAAGCGCTTCAACACTGCCAGATAACGGTCTGAAGTCACCGTCACTGGTTCTCCGTCACCGTCTTCAAAGAAGATCGGTCCGATTATGCCCTGGACGCTAAGCGCGCACCAGACCGTCACTTTTGGAGAATGTAATGGGACTTCCAAAGTCTTCTCTGGCGGGTGTTTGCCCCAGTGTCTGTGGTTTTGACGATTAGGTAAGCCGTGAAGGTAAAAGTGTGCCTCGTCGGACCACCAAATGTTGCCGATGAAACCGGGGCAAGACGAGCACTTTCCTAAAAACCAACGGCAAAACTCCAACCGTTGTAGGCAATCAGACTTGGAAAGCTCTTGAGATGTTGATAACCTGTATGCCTTAAGCTTCAGGTCCTTCCTAAGAATCCGATGCGTGGAACAGCGGCTGAGTCCAACTTGTTGCGCAAGGTGCCGCACGGACACTCCAGGCTTTTCCTCAACTCGCCGAATGACTTGTCCGATTTTCAAAGGTGTTCGGGCAGTTATCTTGCTGCCGCTGTTTCCAGTGTTTTGATTTCCGACTGTTCCGTGAACCAAGAAATGTTCAGTAAGCCGTTTTATTGTGTTTGCCGGTGGTTTCTCTCTTATTGTAGGGAAATGAGCCCTAAATTTCCCCTGAGTCAATACCAGGGAACCGGTTTGAAGGTAAAATTTCACGATATTTTCCTTTCCTCTTCACTTAACTGTTTCATGACTCTCACTAACAAATTGTATGTCAAATAAATTTGCACAAGCTAAGCTTCAATTTAAGCCTGAATTTGACGTGAGCGCGTGCTTATATGCTGAAATATATTCATTTTAAATGTGTACACTTTTTGTGAGACACCCTGTATTCCGTTTTTTTTCGAAATTCGAAAAAAAAATTGGAAATTTTTTGAGTTTTTCTAAAAAAAATGATTTTTTTTGGTTTTTGGGGTCAAAATCCCAAAATTTCGAAAATCCGAGATAGCAGTACTGTAGCGCCGTCTTTTGTCTACACAACCACATAAAGAACTTTAAAATTGCTTGTTAACGTTATAATTGGTGAGCGTTTCAAGATGTCATGTTTTTGCTCATTTTTACTCGAACATGACCTCAGTTTGACCTCAATAACTCCTGACCTGAGGTGACCTGTGACTTGAAATTTTGTGTGAAGGTGTCAAATTGATGCCCGGTAAGGTACCCAAAATTTGGCGGCGCTGCGCGCCGCCGTTTTCTCGCTATTTAAGAAAAACCACAGGAACCCCCCCTAAGGTTTTTCGCGAATAACTCGCGTAAAAAGCGGCCGATCGCAACGACACTTTCAGTACCCTCGCATTGATCAATTTTACACCTACCCTGAAAATTTCATGACCCTGACCCCAGTGACCTTTGACCTGTGACCTCTTTTCTGTGACCATGTTTGGCCGAAATCGCGGTTCGGCGCATGTCGGCTCGCATTAGCCGCGCGTTTGCAAGCTTTTCGTGGTTTCAAACGTTCAAACATGTGATTTGATGTTGCTCCCATGCATTAGGGTGGGTGTCAAGGTCACCTGAGGGTCAGGTCAGGTCATTGACCTTTGGTGACCTTGGGTGACCTCGGTTCACTTTTTCGAGTTTTACATGTTTCTAGGCTAGTTTTTGGAGCTGAATTCGAATTTAGCAACCATTTGAACATTTACGAAGTAGTTTTGGTGCCTTCGTAACATGTTACGAAGCTGTCCGAGGCGGTTGACACGTATTACGAATACCCGTCACAACCCCTACCGGTTGACCTGACCTGACCTGACCCGACCTGGTCTAAATGCTTAAAGACACATCTCTGATCAAAACTAACACGATATTCGCGATCAGCACCCCGGAAAACCACATAGCAGCCACACTTTACGACTTTCTAACAGGTCCCGATTTTCCCGGTTTTCGGGTCATTGACCTGACCTGGAAGGTCACCCGATGACCTAGGACCTTAAAATTGGGTATCATCGGCTTCGTCTCGTGACGGGCAACACGCTCGTTTTTTCTGCGAAGCTCTAGCTCGATCAGGGGCCAAACGCGAGGGGGGGGGTCGTACCAACCCCCCCCCCTTGTGCCGTCGAAGGACTCAAAATGGCCTGTGCCGGCGAGGGTTAACTCGCCCCAGCAAAGAGATCACGTGCACGTGCACACGTGCCCATTACGCCACTGTGGAAGAAGGCTAAGCGGATTGAGGATAAATATGGTGGGATGATTGGGAATTATGACAGGATTAGTTTTGTAGTCGCATGAATGACGTAACAAGGGTGCGTTTGCATGTGCGCACGTGCGTTCTGCGTTTTGAATGGCTTAGAAGACTGCACACAAAATTGATAGGATTTAAACTATTTTAAGATATTAAGACGGCCACGAATGACGGCAGAGGAAAGGATTAGTTACGTCATAGATTAGTTCACTGATTGCTGATGGTATTTATCAGGTAATGAAATAGCACGATCCATAGCGTTTGTTTGCGATCCATTTCCTTGCATTTTATTTTGCCGTGCTCAAATTCAGTTAATCTAGTAAGCCTCTCTGACTTTCACCAAATCGCGCTGTGATGTATTTTGACTGCTCGTGATACGTAAACGTTTCCCTTGCTAGCAAAATTAAAGATATTCAATTATGCCGTAAACCATGTGTTTATTATTTTCAATTGATTGTAAACACTCTTAATCAGCACACCTTGGTGACAACGGGATACTACAATTAGTGAATGCATTGTGTCGCATGCGTGCATAAGCTTACCCCGCGCACTTATGGTCCGGGGAAGTAGTCGGATGGATATTGGATAATCCCCCCAGTTTTCCGCGAATAACTTGCATTTGAGCTGCCGAACGCGAGGAACCTTTCAGTACCATCGAAGCATGTAATTTCACACATACTCTGAAACCCTGACCAAGATATACCCTTTCAACTGTGACTTGCTTCTTAACCCTCGCATGTGTATGTAGGTGGGGGGGGGGGGGTCGGATCGACCCCCATGGTTTTTCGCGAATAACTTGCGCAAAAAGCGGCCGATCGCAACGAAACTTTCAGTACCCTCGAGTTGATCAATTTTACACCTGCTCTGAAAATTTCATGACCATGACCCAAGTGACCTTTGACCTGTGACCTATTGCTCGAGGCCATGTTTGGCCGGAATCGCGATTCGGCATATTTCGGCTCACATTAGCCGCGCGTTTGCAAGCGTCTCGTGGTTTCAAACGCTCAAACATGAGATTTAATGTTGCTCCCGTGCATTTGGGTGGATGTCAAGGTCACCTGAAGGTCAGGTCAGGTCATTGACCTTTGGTGACCTCGGTTCACTTTTTCGAGCTGCACATGTTTCTAGGCTAGTTTTTGGAGCTGAATTCGAATTTAGCAACCATTTGAACATTTACGAACTAGTTCTGGTGCCTTCGCAACATGTTGCGAAGCTGTCAGAGGCGGTTGACACGTACTACGAATACCCGTCACGACGCCTACTGGTTGACCTGACCTGACCTGACCCGACCTGGTCTAAATGCTTAAAGACATCTGTGATCAAAACTAACACGATATTCATGATCAGCACCCTGAAAAGCCCTTAGTAGCCACACTTTACAACTTTCTAACAGGTCCCGATTTTCCCGACTTTGGGTCATTGACCTGACCTGGAAGGTCAACCAATGACCTAGTACCTTAAAATTGGGTATCATCGGCTTCCTCTCGTCACGGGCAACACGCTCGTTTTTCTGCGAAGCTCTAGCTCGATCAGGGGCCAAACGGCAAGGGGGGGTCCAACCGACCCCTCCCCCTACACATTAGAAGCTGGCAAACGCCGCACACATGCGACGGTTAAGACCATTTCAGGCCGGCCTTGTGATTCGGCGTTTGTCGGCGCACATTTATATCCGCGTGACCAGACTTATGATAAAAGCGTGCCAAGATGTGAAATGATGTTTTGTCTCTGCATTAGGAATGCCGAATGGTGGGCGCTAAGGCCATTTAGGGGGTCAAAGTCATCAAGAAGTTTGGATCTTTTGTGACGTGTGAGATTTTTAGCTTTTTTCAATTTTCATTGCAGTTTTGGGAGATGCTTTCCTCTCTCCCCTCGGCCGGTCAGGTTAGAGAGAGCCTGATGACGGCTCGTAATAATCACCACCAAGCAGTATTCATACACTAAGAAGGGTGAGCACTTTTCTAGGGCTTCCCTTATAGGTCGGAAAAATAGATAATGAGAATGAAAAACACGGAAAAGAAGAAGCATGAAAGCAAAAATGCTTCTTCCTGATACAATTATCCTAAACGCTTCCCCTCCCCTCCTGCTTTGCACTATTCTAGGTATCGCTTGGTATTGTTCGTGACCAAGACTCCAATATTCAATCGGTGTCGTGTTTCCTGTCGGTGCTCTGTTGGTGTCCCTTCCGGCCCATCGCGTCGCCAGGGTCGGGTGCGTCGGTGCAGCGTTCTCCCCCGACCGAGCGCCGGCGGCGGGCGCAGTGCGACTGCCGCGGTCAACATTGCAGACAGCAGAACCCTGCAACGGACGCTGTCGGCCTCTGCCATCTGTCAGGAAAAAGGAAAAGTTGTAGTAAGCTGTGCACTCCGCAGTAGCGGTGCTGTGGCTGCCGGCATCGGTGCAGTGATGTGCAGGGGGAAATCTGACATGTCAAGAAAAACCTTCGTCATAGGCTAGGAATTTATATCAGCATCAGAATTCAGCACTATTTGCCAAAAGTATCAGTCATAGGAACAGAACGAGCGTTTGCGTTTTTCGTTTTTTTTGACTATGACATATACGGGTGCTCGATTTCTTTCATTTTTTTTTTGTGGTCTAGTGCGACTTCCCCGAACACACTGTGGAACAGACAATAGTGGAACATTACAATTTTAATAAATGCTGGCATAACATGTAGTACCTAGGCTTTTGGTATCTGGCACATTTGTTCTTGTCATTCCTTACGAGTTCATACTTATTCATATGTTGAGCATACAAGTATAATCGGGTAGAGGCAAAAGACAAATGCCTGCATAAATAAAAATGAATAAATAAAATATGTAAACAAATGAATAAAAGCAATTGAACAAATGTATAAATCAATCAACAAATAGATACATACATAATAAATACATCCATTTTTGGCATAGTGTTACCTCTTACCTAAGTCCTAATGTGTTTCGTTTAAAGATTTCATCAGTAGCAGGTGATGAGTGATTATCTTTGTGCATCGGACCGTCGCACAATCAGCAGTTATGCCATGCTATTCGCTCCTCAACTCTTCGCACTAACGCTCATCTCGCGGCTCGTCCCCGCCCCGCCTCGCCGAAACACTACGCTGCAGTATCCAGATGACGCGTGTTGCGGCACAGTCTACCATCCCGTGTACTGCGGCGCAGTCTACCATCCCGTGAGACGGCCTCTCGGCCAGCGTCAGCCCACAAACGCTATGGGATGCTCCCCTCACAGTCACAGTCTGAACTGCTGAGCTCCGAGCCCGCATTGAAGTTTTAACAGGAATCCTACAAGAATACAGAAAGCGCCTGAAATCCATGTTTGCCTTAGGAATGTCATGAGTGTGACTGGTGGTCGAATCGTATCTAACATTTTTTTGCGATCAGTTCTCACGTTCAAATATTAGAATAGGTACTTATCTTGATAGAAATTAAGCAAGGGATAAGTCAGGTTTAAACGAAAAAGACTGTGGCTTTAACTAGGTTTTGTTTAAAATACATTTTAAAAAGTCACATTTACCTCGAGATGTCTAATTCTTTACCCGCAAAAGTCATAACTGAGAAGCAAACTTCGGATGTATTATTGCACGAACAAACATGTAACGATGGGACAAACACATAATACAAAGTACAATACACGGTGAAACATACAAAAAGTACAAGGACAATCGATACAGATAAGAAAACGTATTGGTATCGGTGTATCACAAAGTATGTCAAAATACGCAGGTTACGCATAAGATATATGCATAATGTCCAAGAGGCATAAAGATGAGAGGAAAATGTTTAGGCTTCTATACGACTGACGTAGAGATAGATCGGCTCCTTTTTCTGCTGCCAGTTACATAAAACCCACACACGGGAACAGCCCCTCATAATACCTCATACCTACTCACAAAAGGCTGCGAGTTTGGCCTTCGCTTTGTCATCAGCAAAAGACTCTTCACTAGCACAGCTCGGCGCGAAATCACTTATTGCACATTTTTATCATTCTATCCGATGAACGCTTTCATGGTATTCGATATACACATATGACAATTTTAAATTAATCACTCTCGTCGTTTTGAACTTCATTGACATCAGCAACCATGGCATCTTCAACGGCTGCATCCTCGCCCTGGTCCATGTCTGTGGCATTTTCTTCTCCATTGCCAGATCCATCCTCTGAATCGCCGCTTCCGTCATCAGCATCGCCCTCCGCTGCGACGTCTTCCTCCGCTGCGTTGCCCTGCTCTTCATCAACATCATCGTCGTCGTCGTCATCATCGTCATCACCATCATCATCATTATCATCATCCTCATCCTCATCATCATCTTCGTCGTTGTCGTCGTCGTCGTCGTCACCATCATCATCAGCATTATCATCATCGACATCACCATCGTCCTCTTCATCGTCATCCTCATCATCATCGTCATCTTGGTCGTCATC
>NW_024881727.1:75000-82500 GCF_019059575.1 Amphibalanus amphitrite | reverse complement strand
CAAAATTTGGAAAATCCGATATAGCAGTTTGATAGCCACGTTTATTCTGAGTCAAAACATGCAAATAAAGTAGAACTAGCTTAAAAACTGAGCCATTGAGAGCGATTGCCGTCCGTAGTTTAAAGTTTTGCATAAAAGTCGGCCAACATGACGTCACTCTGACATCATTTCCGGCTGACCTATGGTAGCTTGAAAGTTGAAATTTAGACACTAGGTGTCAAAGTGATGCCGCTGAAGGTACCGCAAGGTTCGTGTTGTTGCGATATAGGGTTTTGGGTTTTGGGTTTTGAAGATATTGCCGAGAAGCGGGAGGGGGAGCTCTGTAGAACCCCCACCCCTCCCCCAGTCATGCGCGGGTTAAGTATCTCAATTAGCAAAGCTTATTTAAAACAATCAGCTGATAAAGCGTTGAGACTAGCACTTCCCTCAGGCCTATCGCGCTTCCACTTACCACTGTAATCCTCATGTTGTGGCGTTCTGTGCACTACTGCCAGCTGGGGTCGCGGCTGTCACATTTATAGCAGCGTGGGTGCGTGCGCGTGCTACATTTACCTCCGTCTCTTCCTCCCATCCGTAAATGGACGTGACAAGTCGACCTACTAGTAGGAAGCAATGAATGGCACCAGTCCGCAAACCTAGCACATTCTTTTCCTCAGAACATGATGAGTTCCTCCTTTTGCAAAGGGCTATTTGCAATTCCTTGAAGCCCTTTCAGATTCATACATTTTCAATGTTAAGTTTTCATAGCTCAGCTATCTGTATGAGCATTGACCAGCGTATAGCAAATAGTTCGTTTAGCGAGATGAAAAGGTTTAAAAAAACTTTATGTATTTTCTTTATCCCATGCGTACGTAGCATTGATTACATTATGTCCACTACTCCTTCATAGAAAGTGAAAATATCTCTTTGTCTGTCTAATGTGTAAGTGGCATTAAAATACTCTGCCAAAATTGACCAGAGCTCCGTTGTAAAAAAAAACTTGGGGTCAGCGAAATTGACTTCTGTGAGATACTCGCAAAAAATATTAACCCTCGCCGGCACAGGCCATTTTGAGTCCTTCGACGGCACAAGGAGGGGGGGGGGGGGGTTGGTACGACCCCCCTTGCGTTTGGCCCCTGATCGAGCTAGAGCTTCGCGGAAAAAACGAGCGTGTTGCCCGTCACGAGAGAAAGCCGATGATACCCAACTTTAAGGTCCTAGGTCATCGGTTGACGTTCCAGGTCAGGTCAATGACCCGAAAACCGGGAAAATCGGGACCTGTTAGAAAGTCGTAAAGCGTAGCTGCTATGTGGTCTTCCGGGGTGCTGATCACGAATATCGTGTTAGTTTTGATCAGAGATGATGTCTTTAAGCATTTAGACCAGGTCGTGTCAGGTCAGGTCAGGTCAACCGGTAGGGGTTGTGACGGGTATTCGTAATACGTGTCATCCGTCTCTGACTGCTTCGTAGCATGTTACGAAGGCACCAAAACTACTTCGTAAATGTTCAAATGGTTGCTCAAATGGTTTCAGTCCAGCGTAATTTGACGGTCTAAAGAATCATTTCGTTGACTCAGATAAACCTTTGTCAGCACTGGTATCACTGTGAATGTTACCAAATGCCGTAAATAGAATAGTACAACATCTTATAAGATTGGGCCCATGTAAGATCTGACGCC
This sequence comes from Amphibalanus amphitrite, assembly GCF_019059575.1. Lineage (NCBI taxonomy): Eukaryota > Metazoa > Arthropoda > Thecostraca > Balanomorpha > Balanidae > Amphibalanus > Amphibalanus amphitrite. Next base: position 80,843 of record NW_024881727.1, on the reverse strand, counting down.
TGACTTTTGCATTGCTGACAAGACTTGACCTCATACCTATAACGTCACTAAGATCATCGCACTTTTCGACAATACCTCCCAACCAACTTGGACTAGCGAGTCGGGAAGGTCACCAATGGACTTTGAAAGAAAGACCTGCCAAATATATTGATATGCAGCATAATCTTATATGACCTGTTTCGTGACCCTGAGTAAATGGTTTTGACCTGCCCTTGACCTGATGTCAACATTTTTAGTTGAGTTTACCCAAACGAAAAGCATATCAGTGGACGCGCATGAACATGATAAATATGATGGTGTCAATATCGTGACTTTGCAAATTGCAATCATTTTGGAAAGTTATTCACCAAAAAGCAAACCTCCATTTTTGGGCACATGACCTGACCACAGAGGTCACCGGTTGACCTGAGAACTTAAACTGGGGTAAGTACCAGTTAACCTAAGGTTAAGCAGTCTTGTTGCTAATGGCTTTCACAAAATGGAGGCTAATCCTCGCCCGTATTGGCCTTTTTACAGCGTCTAACGTCCCAGCTGTTCGGCTTCATTGGGGTAGAAGATTTGCGCAAAAAAAATAGGGTGTTGCCCGTGACGAAAAGAAGCTAATGATCATCTGACCTGATATATTTTCAAGAGTGAGAATTTAAATTGTTCGGGCTTTGTTTTCGAATATATCACTATTTTTGTTTAAAGATTTGATTCAAAGAATATTGTTTAAGCTCATGCATTTAACCCCGCCCGCACATGCCATTTTCCCATCCTAGAACGCACATGGTGGGGGGTGCCACCCCCCTTGCGCCATTTCGTTCCTGCTGGAGCTAGAGCTTTGCGGCAAAGATCAACAGATTCGTTGGGAAGTGACGAATACAATGGTACCCACTTTTACCTCATTAGGTCAACCATTGACGTTCCAGGTCAGGTCAAACTAAAAATGTTCCTGTTTGGGGCCACCGTTGGAATATCACGTGCGGCACCCATCATATACCGAAGGCGCTGCCGTTTGTGGTGTCAAGCCAGCTAGATCAGCTCTTTGTCACACTATCCGACTAGGTTTTTACTGGCTGTGGTCATTTCAGGTCAAGCTAGGTCAAGGTCAATGATATGTGTTTGTATGTCTGTGTGTGTCTGTGTGTATACTGATGTGTGCACCGATTAGTTGGTGTGTCCCTATTGCATGAGATCATGATCTGAGAAGCTTTTACCAAAAATGCAGTCAAAAAACTTCACGAAAAGTAAATTCGGCAAGCCTAAAATGCAATGTTTTTAGATGACCTAGGCTGACCTTGACCCTGACCCTGACATCTGCACATCGTCGAATAACATGTTCCGTGATAGGTGGAAGGTAAGACTAGCAAAAACATACCGAAATCAAGGTGTCAAAAGCTCACAAGACTCATAGCCAAGACCCCCCCCCCCCATAGGGGTTTTCACGATAGCTCCAAACACGCTGGCGCTAGTGAGCTGAAACTTGTCATACCCGACCTCTGATTCAAGCCTCATCTTCTGACACCAACCGCATTTTCGGGTAGGTCAGGTCACTGACCTATGACATTATACTAAGTGAACCTCTGCACGGCCTTCAGATGTCGCAACTTCGCAGCGCCCTCAATGCCAGAGGATCTTTCACAGGACAATGAAACTTGCAGGACCTAGTATCCATTCAGAGTCTCAAAACTTGTATATTCCGGATTTTTCCTTAAGGTCAAATTAGGTCAGGTCATTTTCGTGACCTTACCATTATAAGTCAATGAAGAAAAATTAAAACTGCTATTCTGGCGCCGGGAACGATCTCCAACTATCTCAAGCACACAGAATCGTGATTTCGTACACTCCTTGCAAGGTTCAATGCCTCACTTTTGCAATGTTGACCTTGCGTGACGTCATTTATGACGTCATTAGGTTCATATTAGTTTTTCGTGAATAACTCCCGATCAACTTGAGCTAGCGAGTCGGGAAAGCCACCAGTGGACTCAGAAAGACCTGCCGAATCAAATAATGCGCAACATGACCTCCTTCGACCAATTTCGTGACCTGTGGCGCTTACCTGACCGTGACCCGAGGTCAGCAACCTAAGCTGACCTCATCCAAACAAAAAGTATATTATTAGTTTTTTGCGAAGTTATTCACAAAAAAAACGGAATCGTACCCTGGGGCACTTGACCTGACCTCAGAGGTCACCGGTTGACCTAGGACCTTAAAATCGGACATTAATCTCTGCGTCTCGTAAGGGCGCACACGCTCGTTTTTTCAGTGACACGCTAGCTACACCAGGATCGAAACGGCGAGGGGTTCGTACACGCCCCCCCCCCCCCCTCGGCCGGCGCGTATGTAGAAAACCAATAGGTCCGGCGAGGGTTAAGGCAATGAAATTCAGGCAAGATGTATACTTGATCAACTCGAGGTCACTGAAAGTGTCGTTGCGACCGTCCACCTTTTCGTGAATTAACTGTGAGAAAAAAAACGTTTGACAATCGTTACCTTGCATAAGGTCAGGCTAAGTCTCAAAATGGTGTCAAAATGTGCCTTTTTTGACCAGCCGAGTCGAATTGTATGCGCTAATTTAACTTTTGAGCTTAGGCAAACAAATCGCACACAATCTACGAGCTGTATTTTACTAACATACATCGTATTCCCTAAAGCGATATCACAGCTTACCCTTCGATATAAGGGGAATCACATTCTCCGGAGTCCGGCGGCCTGTCGCATCACATCTTCCGATAGGAGGAGATGCAATCTTGCCGGAGGATGTGATGCTGATTGGGTCATCACAGATGTGATGTGATGTGATGTGATGTGATGTGGTGTGATGTGACGGAGGATGTGATGCTGATAGGATGTGATGCTGATAGGGGCATCACACCCTCCAACAGTGGCATTGTAACCCCCAGAAGGCACACCTCGTAAGTTCGTAACCTTTGATGGGGATGTCTCAGCCTCCGATAGTCATCACATGCTCAAGTAGAGGCACCGGTTAGATTAGATTTTAGGTTAGGTAAAGTTAGAGGGTTAGGGGCGTGCACTGGCTGCACTGCCCTGCACCGGTTAGGGGGACATTTCATCTGGCAAGGGAACATGCCTTCAGTAGCAACATCTCATCCTCCGATAGATCTATAATTTCTGACCATATACTCGTACGTACCGTGGGTGGAAATTTGTGGTACATTGGTAGCAGTTGCGTTCCTAATTGACACAATTTACTTTTCACGATAAAAAGTGATGCATGTCTTGCAGATGCTCCGAATGCAGATTTTCATGGAAAATTGCTCGAATCTTGGATCAAATATGCGGTTTTTCACCCGCACCTTGGCGCACCGATGAGCCTAATGAGCGCCTTGCTGTGCGACGATGCACCTACCGCATATAATTGTCCACCTATTAGTTTCCGCCGTCTGGAAGGCCGGTCGGCGCTGAGCTCCGTTTAAGGAGGTGGCCAGCAGGCGTCTGTTGGCGATTTTTGTCGCATGTGGACCAGTGTTGGCGAACGGTATAAAGGCACTGCGGCGCCGGCCGCGCGGCAGTGGGGCACGGAACATCGCACAATGAAGCTGGTCTTGGTGAGTGCATGCGACTGGTGATCTACAGTGTGTGACAGAACGCCTCCGAGCCTGCGGCCGTGCTGAGCAGGCGAGAACGGTCTGAGTACCATCGAAAGGCTTTGATAGTTATTAGGGTGGTGGACAGGCTGTGAACCTCATATTTCGTCAGCTGCTGACTTCAGATCAAGCATTGACATAAACTACCAACAATTCGGCATGGAAGATGCTTTTTAAATAAGTGGCTTTTAATTGCAAGTCACTGAAGTCATCAGTACCTTTTTTATCCGACTAGCGTTAAAGCTTAACATTTAAAAAAAAGAAACGAACTTCTAGCAGGTTCTAAGCAAACCTTGCATACTTTGGAAAAAATCAATCAGCCTTAAGCCACACATTTAACCTGTTAGCCTTTAAGGTTAACAGCATACTACCAAATGATCCTGACAATCATAACGTTAATAACCTTTACTTGATAAATATAGAGATTAGAGATGCTCTCATAGGCGCGGAAACCTGGGGGGGGGGGGGCAGCTTGCCCCCACAGCTCTGGGGCCGTGGGGGTGGTGCCCCCACAACTTTGAGACGGAATACCGCACTGTTTTGCCAATGTTTCCTTTTTTGTTGGAAAAGCAAAGGGATGAAAAATAAGTGGCCTAAAGCCGGTGAAAAAAAAAAACTAGATTTGAGGGTGCCCTAGGTTGATTTCTATTAGGGTGTGCCGTGTGCCCCTCCCCCCCCCCCCAGTCTGAAAGTAGTTCCCGCGCCCCTGGATGCTCTGATTCAGTTCAATCCAATTAAAAACGTTCGAGTTTTGATATTTAACGTTTGCTTGGTGTACTGGCGATACAGAATGGGCATGTTGAACACTGTGCATGGGAGGAGGTGCTCATCAAAGACTCTCTCGAAATTTCGAAACGCCTTATATTTGCATTTATGCGTCACTGCGCACTTTACATACAACTTTGTTGAAAATATAATTGTTTAACTCACTTATATACAAGTTTATACAGCCTTGCTTCTGTGCAAGGAAAACAGTTAAGCTGATCACCTTGGACGCTGTTGGTGGGATATACGTGTATTTCCAAATTTGGCACCTGAGCCCTCCAGCGATAGAATATCAGGCCAATGCACAACGAGCAGCTCTGATGTCTTTTGTGATGTGAATGCTGCTTTGATAAATGAATAAGACCATTCCAACAATGGTAAAATTACTCTTAATTATAATTCGGTACCTACATAATATAACAACTGAAAAAGTCATCTACGCCGTCAATGTCGAATTTAATTATAATATGAAATGAATGCAAATTAAGAGTTTTATTATATGGTAAATCTATTTCATAATTACATTGTAATGTGACATCCTGCTGTTGTAACCACCAAAGATAAGCTACTGAAGGGATCTGACTAGAGTCCGCTTTTCTTAAGTTCTACTCTCATTGTAAGCGTCTCTTTGAACACAGCACGATCTTTGTCGGGCGAATTAATTGGAAAACTGATTCAGAGCGCATTTCACAGGGTGTCGACTTCCCTAGAAGTATTCCCACATTACTCCCTTTTCCCCGACTCAAGGCCCACGACTCGCATTTCGTATTTGAACGTGTTTACAACCCCGGAACGATAGTTGAGTTGTCGGAAATTATAGCTGAACTCATCGATCAAGCGCACGGCGCTAATCGCAACGATACTTCATTAGCATTCTTAACACATTTTGAAAATATAATTTATCTCATAAATACAATGTGCGCTAACTCGCTTTCCGAGTCATTCTCACTGAAAATTTCGTGCTGTTTTAAAAGAAAATGGTTACAGTCAGGGTCGAACTAAGATAAAACGAACTACAGCTTTGAATACAATACTGACAGAAACAATACGTACCAAATTTTATATAGATGCTTCTACGGACAGCATTGCATTGCCTAATTAAAATGAATGTCATACCTATTTATAAAATTTGTTCCGTAAGTTTTCATGACGCTCTTCAAAAATCATCGTTTTACTCATGACAAGTTATTTCTTCCTTTTAAATTATGAAAGCAACCGCATTATTTCCACTTAATCCATAGAAAAAAATATAACAAATGCATAGATCGTTTTGGCTCATTTGCTTACCACTGCTTTCATCGGAAAGACTGAAGTTTTATTCAGTTTATAGTATGTACGCTATAAATTAGCATCTGTGACTCAGACATCATATCAACGCAAAACCTGGCCATGTTCATTCAAACATAAAATTATTAACGCGATTATAACATATGTAGGTGTAAATTTTTCATACTTCGTCTCAGCATAAAATAGCGCTATATGTTGTGG
>NW_024881727.1:0-70000 GCF_019059575.1 Amphibalanus amphitrite | reverse complement strand
AAGGTCAGGTCAAGGTCAAGTCAAGGTCAGGCCAAGTGAGGCAAGGCCATATATAGAAGGTACAGTCACTCCCCCGCCGACCAATCAGAGACAGATCCTGAGTGACGTCATCCCTGATGCTCGCAAGGGGTACTCCATTCCTTAACAACGTAAAAATGACAAACTTCATTTGAAGATTATTGATGGTACTTTTCACGTATTGCTCAACCATTGATGTCACTCGAAAGCCCAACTAATTTTCTAGCGACAAAAAAGAGCGGCAATATGCTAAGAAATGGCCGGTTTTGAAGATATAGGCGATTTAAAAACCCTCTGCAGTAGCAGAAAAGCAACGTAAAAACGTAACGAGCTTATATTTCTACTATAAATAAATCATTTTTCAGTATGTTTTTAGATAACGTATTGATATGATAAAACAAGTTTATTACAATATTTTTTATTATTTGTAACTTTATTTCAAAATAATATTTTCAAAAATGGCAGCGGTTGGCAAGAAGCTTGGAAGTGATTGTGGCGCACCACGCCATTATTGTCTTGAGGTCCCCTTTTGATGTCATCAAAAGTGGAGTGACATGGGCCTGAAGTGAGGTCATATTTTGAGCTTGATTGTAAAAACCAATGAAGGTGTTTATATGATGCAGGTTTTCACGAAGGATCAAATGGTGCTGTTCTAGTTCCAAAACTAGATCAAGAACTTAAAAATAGTTTGAGAAAATTTGGTTGGTGCTATGTTATTAACCCACGCCCCAGTGGCGGTCTCAGCCAACTTCACCCTAGTGGGAGGGGGGGGGGGGCATATGTTTTTACCCACCTCTAACTCAAAAACGGCTAAGTGGGCTAGAAAGACGCGATAAAAAGCAGTTGATAGCTCACAATGCGTATGTTTGAAAGTATTTCAGTCATATTTCATCTAAGAGCAGTATTGGGGTGACCAGAGGTCATCCAAGGTCAAAATTTGCGAATGGTCATTAATTTTTTTCACAAAACATGCCGTTATCTCAGGAACTATGATAGCTAGATAAACGCATTGAAAAGCAATCGATTGCTTTTGAGCTCTTCTTTTGATAAGGTCAAAATTGACCTCATGTCAACGGTTTAGACTCCAGAGGGCAAAAACTCCAAAAATAGCTGTTTTACGGAAAGTGTTTTTTTTTTCGACAATAACTTTCGACTAAAAAAGCCACGACATTTCTGTTGCCAGAGTCGTGTTCCTCTCGCTAAGAGCGTCGAATGAACTATAGTTTGACATTGAAAGGTCAACTTGAAAATTTGACCTCAGGTCAAGGTCATGACCTGACCGGAAAAGGTCATGTTGCATATCAGCCGATGCGTCTCGACAAGACAAACACAATGAGGCCATCGCCAGCGTTCTATCTCTTTCCAATCGAGAGTTATTGGCAAAAATCTGTCTGTAGCCTCAAATGACCTCGGATGACCTTTCTAGAGGCTATCAGCAAAAAAAGACACCTTGGTCATCACGGGTGGTCCAAATCATTGTGATTCTGAAATATTTGGACTGTTCCTAGGCGTACACACGGATCTAGAGGCATTTTCATTTTTCTCCATTGACTTGTAATGGAAAGGTCACGCCACTGGCCTAACCTTAGGTCACGGATACCTATAACAAAAAATCCGAGATATACAAATTATAGGCGCCTATAACATCATGCAATCCACCAAGTTTAAAACCTCTTTGACAAACACTGCAGGCTGGACATGATTGCAAACGTTTTTAGGCTTGGTCAGTTACTTTGACCTGGTGACCTGACCTGACATACCCTGGGGTAAAAAAATTCACACATTGTCCAAAGCTGATGTACAAAAAGCTACTTCAAGCGGCGCGGCGCTACGCACCGCGGTTTTTTATTCACACGCAAAAAAAAAAACGCGACAGGGAGGTAACATATGCCCTCCCCCCACTGGGGCGAAGGTTAAAGCTCTAATAACTCCTATATTTTTGAACTACTTCTTCTAATAGCTGGAATGTAGGTGTTTGATGACGGGTTGATTTTAGGGACGCCTCGACGGTACAGGCCACTTGACGGAAAGTAGCTGTACAAACAGTGCTTCTCTAACATGTACTTCAACATTTTCGATATTACTTCGAATTACTCAAAATTTTGGATTTCATAACAGCTTTAAAAACAATTTTTGACATATTTCGGTTTAAAATTCAAAAATTTCAGAAACCGAGATAGCCATTTGAAAGACAAAGTAGACTCACGTACACGCTTTTGTTACGTCTTAATTCCTAAAAAAAAAACTGAAGAGCTAAGACGCATTTGACGTTTTGCAGTTTTGGAACGAAAACGACTTGACATGACGTCACTGAAACGTAATTTTTCTCAAGAGTTATCCATTAGATTCCGCTCAAATTTTCAGGGAGCATGTTAACTTGATTTATGGTAAGGTACTATAAGTTTAACGTTGCTGGTTTAACGCGCTGAGAAGCTATTGGCGAAAAAGGGAAGGCAGATTCTGCCCCTTCCCCCTCCCCCTCCAGCGGGGCGCGGGCTAAAGGACGGGGCGGGGCGCGTCAACAGTGCCTCAATAAATCGTCTGATCGCCAAAATGATAGACGCAATGGATTTCTCGGGTCAATATCTAGCCGTAGCATCGAAATCCAGATGTTTGTATTTAATCTATTATCCCTTAATCGTCCCTTAACCCTCGCCGGCACAGGCCATTTTGAGTCCTTCGACGGCACAAGGGGGGGGGTACGACACCCCTCGCGTTTGGCCCCTGATCGAGCTAGAGCTTCGCGGAAAAAACGAGCGTGTTGCCCGTCACGAGAGGAAGCCGATGATACCCAATTTTAAAGGGACCCTCCCACCTTCAAAAAATTAATGAATTGGCATGAAAGTGATGTCGCTCGGTTCAGAAAGAGCGAAAACGAATATCTACCAAATTTCATCGAAAAATATTCACTGGTTTTCAAGATATTAGACTTTTACGATTGTTTACTTTTTGGGATCTCCGCTGTTCCTAGTGACTTTATTTGAAAGTGCGGCATTTGTTGCGCGCAAAGCAGCATATACCACCGCGTGCTACAAAACATTTTAGTCAAACATTTAAAAATCGTTAGATATCTGCGCTGACGTCACACATTCAGAGGGGTATTCCTATGCATTAGCCCCTCTGAATCAAAATGCCGCAATTTTGAAATTCAATATTTCCGATTTAAGGCATTTCTGGATGTTGTGAGTAAAGAAACCGGTAATTGTGAGCCAGGGACCCCATTTTGGCTATCTCAACTCAAATATAATGTTAAGGTGGGAGGGTCCCTTTAAGGTCCTAGGTCATCGGGTGACCTTCCAGGTCAGGTCAATGACCCGAAAACCGGGAAAATCGGGACCTGTTAGAAAGTCGTAAAGTGTGGCTGCTATGTGGTTTTCCGGGGTGCTGATCACGAATATCGTGTTAGTTTTGATCATAGATGATGTCTTTAAGCATTTAGACCAGGTCGGGTCAGGTCAGGTCAGGTCAACCGGTAGGGGCTGTGACGGGTATTCGTAATACGTGTCAACCGCCTCGGACAGCTTCGTAACATGTTACGAAGGCACCAAAACCACTTCGTAAATGTTCAAATGGCTGCTAAATTCGAATTCAGCTCCAAAAACTTCCTAGAAACATGTAAAACTCGAAAAAGTGAACCGAGGTCACCCGAGGTCACCAAAAGTCAATGGCCTGACCTGACCTTCAGGTGACCTTGACACCCAACCTAATGCATGGGAGCAACATCAAATCACATGTTTGAACGTTTGAAACCACGAAAAGCTTGCAAACGCGCGGCTAATGCGAGCCGACATGCGCCGAACCGCGATTTCGGCCAAACATGGTCACAGAAAAGAGGTCACAGGTCAAAGGTCATTGGGGTCAGGGTCATGAAATTTTCAGGGTAGGTGTAAAAATTGATCAATGCGAGGGTACTGAAAGTGTCGTCGCGATCGGCCGCTTTTTACGCGAGTTATTCGCGAAAAACCTTAGGGGGGGTTGCATCAACCCCCCTGTGCCGGCGAGGGTTAAAGGACGGGGGCGCGTCAAAAGTGCCACAAGGATTCGTCTAGTCGCCAAAATAATGGTCGCAATCGATTCCTATATAGATTGCTCGATTCTCGACTGATTCCTCGATGCAGGTGCTAAGCGTCTTGCGTATTTGCGTTATTATTGCTGAGCAGCGAAAACGTTTAGCTCTTCGTGATTTCCTCGCGGTAAGAATACAGACACATGGTACTTCACAGTGAGATGAGGACGAGGCCTACGTAGACCGTGATTTATGAACTAAATGACGTACTGGCAGTTTGCTATATGCTCCATCACCACTAGTCTAGCTACAATCTACATGTCAATAACCCTGATGAGCGAGTCCGCTCCGCCAAGTCGAGGTCGGCCACAGGGCCTTCACCTGTCATCGTCGCAGGCTTCCTCGTTTAAAGCGGTGCACGAGGAATGCATGAAGCCCAACGCCAACGCCAATGCTCATGTACCAGAAACCGTGCGTAAAAGCACGACTGACATGTTCTTTTCAGGTTTGACGAATGTTAACAAAAAATGAAAGTCAGGGATGTCCATATGCGCGACAAAAATGGATGTTCAGGGGCAACTGGGACTGCAGGAACGATCTCGACAGGTGAAGCTAGATCAAATTATTGATAGGTATGTACTTATGCCACAAATACTATCATATAAGTAGGCACGTCCCTACGAGCGACTTCATTAGGTAACGAGAAATTTGCTGCTTTTGTTCAGTCTATTTGAGATAGCCTTTCTCAATATTTTGTTCTACAAATTTTCACGTAACATAAATATATCACGTCTTATTACCAGTATAACGCCTTTTGGGGCGACTAACGGAGCGAGCGAGAGGGTGGGCCTTGCACGTGCGAAATTGCGAGGGGGTACCTCCAACTGACTTGTGCACGGCACCCTACTAACTGGTCTCTAGCGATGTGCCAAATTTGGGCACAATCGGCCCAGCCGTTCTCGAGATCTGGAAGCGGCACCCTGCACGTGCGCACGTGCAAAATGGGTCCCAACTGACTTGTGCACGGCACCCTACTAACCGGTCCCTAACCGTGTACCAAATTTGAGCGCAATCGGTCCAGCCGTTCCCGAGATCTGGAAACGACCCCTGCACGTGCGCACGTGCAGCAGCACCCCAACTCTGGCACATGTATATGCAGTGCCTAGTGGGTGCCTACCTACATGCCAACTTTCAGCGCAATCGGCCAAGTAGTTACCGAGATATTGCAACAATTACAAAACTGACACCTCTTCGTTTTGCACGTGGCACGTGCATAAGGGGTCACCCACATGCATCGGGAATAGTCCAATACTTGGTAGAAGGAATGAAGCTACCCTACAAAAATTACCGCGTGTAAATCGGTCAAGTGGTTGCTGAGATATAAGCCTCGCAAAAGCGTGACCACGGCCGCTCATACTCAGAAATTTCCGTTAATCTAAGGAAAGACTACGCTCGCTTCGCTCGCTCCGTAATAAGGTCCGTGGCGATATTGACAAATATTTTGGAGGCGTGGAATAGCTGATACGAGTTGAACTGAACGAGGCATATCGACTGAGATTGGCCTCACTTACAAACCTAATATGACTAGGTATATGTTGTGCCATGACCTCCATACATCGACCGATATATAGGTGTGGTTCGCGCGCTTTCATACTAGATCACCACGTTCGTTCGTGCGTACTCGTACTCAATCGATCAGTTCGTCACCCGAAGGACTATATAAAGATAAAGTTAACCTGTACAAAAAAATTGTCCTAGATTGGTAAGCAAACGGTTTAAAACCCTCGCCGGACCTATTGGTTTTCTACATACGCGCCGGCCGAGGGGGGGGGGGCGGGTACGACCCCCCCCTCGCCGTTTCGCCCCTGGTGGAGCTAGCGCGTCGCGGAAAAAACGAGCGTGTGCGCCGTTACGAGACGCAGAGATTGGTACCCGATTTTAAGGTCCTGGGTCAACCGGTGACCTCTGAGGTCAGGTCAAGTGCCCCAGGGTACGGTTCAGTTTTTGGTGAATAACTTCGCAAAAAACGGCCGCAGAGCGCCGATTTTGGCAGCATCGTGTTCGCCTCGCTCAGGCGCGTCGAATGATATACTTTTTGTCCGGGTCAGGTCAACTTGGGGTGTTGACCTCAGGTCAAGGTCAGGTCAGCACCCCCAGGTCACGAAGTTGGTCGAAAGAGGTCATGTCGCATATCATTTGATTCGGCAGGCCTTCCTGAGTCCATTGGTGCCTTTCCCGACTCGCTAGCTCAATTTGATCAAGAGTTATTGGCGAAAAACTAATATGACCTTGATGACGTCATAAATGACGTCACGCAAGGTCAACATTGCAAAAGTGACGCATCTAACCTTGCAAGGAGTGCATCAAATCACGATTCTGTGTGCTTGAGATAGTTGGAGATCGTTCCCGGCGCCAGAATAGCAGTTTGAATTTTTCCCCATTGACTTATAATGGTGAGGTCACGAAAATGACCTGACCTCATATGACCTTTAGGAAAAATCCGAGATATACAAGTTGTGGGACTCATAATGGATACTAGATCCTGCAAGTTTCATTTCCCTGTGACATCTCCTCTGGCAGTGAGGGCGTTGCGAAGTTGCGACATCTGAAGACCGTGCAGAGGTTCACTTATGACGTCATAGGTCAGTGACCTGACCTGACCCAAAAATGCGGTTGGTGTCAAAAGATCCGGCTTGGATCAAAGGTCAGGTATGCCAAGTTTCAGCTCTCTATCGCCAGCGTGTTCGGAGCTATCGCGAAAAAACCCTATGGGGGGGGGGCGGCACCCGCCCCCCCCCCCCCCCTCGGCCGGCGAGGGTTAAGTGGGTACAATGCGGCGGTCACGAATGCAGCGCAGTGCGCACTTCGTCGTTCTCGTCGGGTCGCGTCGGCCACCTCGTACGCCGGGCTGCCTCGTACCGGCGGAGTCGCGTCTATGCGTCGTGTCCCTGTCCCGTCTCAGCCCTCGTGGTAGGTACACAACACATAGTCCAGGAACACATGAGGACCAGGACATGTCCTGGTCCTGCAGGGGTCAGATAGATGTGCGCGCTAGGGCGGCGGCCCGACCGCCGCGCCCTGAGCATCGGCCGTCTTTGCTCGCTTACAGATGTCTATGGTTGTGCACATTCTGGCATGTACCCTCAGCAAGTTCTGGAAGGAAAGTTTTGCCTCCATTGTTCCGGTTAAGCTTTGATGGTTCGTGTGCGCTCATTCTGAGACTTGCATTTAGTGATAAGTTCTAAGAAACGGAGGATACGCATAAAGTTATGTAACTAGGTATGCTGTTACCTATCAGTACCTTCGGGTGAAGGAATGGTCAGAAGGCCACGTATATGCTACTACGACAGTTTCCGTAAAGCTAATTGTGAAAAATATAAACAAGTGGCTCTAGGTCCCGATTGCAGATTATTCAATGCTTCTTGTGAGTGTCTTGACTCGTCAAAAAAATTATGTTTAATCTCTTAATTTCCGTTGTCATTTTTAAGATTTAGAGGCCTAGCTAAGAGGCTAAACATTTAAAACACGAGTAGCTTTGGAACTGCATTTGCGACATTTTTATCCTTCATTTTCCTAAAATGACGCCACAGTCCAAAACCCTGGATTTTTGGCATACTTTTAACACTGGTCAGTTGACTTTCAAATTCCAGTATTGTTGTGGCCTTTTACAAACCGCAAACGGCCTCCACTTGCGGGTCCGTCCCGAGATCGTGTCCACGCCAACCGGCCCCGTATCTGTCCGCTTCCCTCGAACTCCTCCGTTAGCGGTCCTGTCAGATCGGCGCCTTTCGGCGACACGGCACTCGACTGAGGCCCGGTGGTACTGCAGGGTGGCCGGGTGATTTTTGACCGGCCACGGGCTGACCACTCCTGGCGACCACTCTAATGGGGCGGTCGTCGTCGGCATCAAGCACGCGACACCACCGCACCGGTCACCGCCAGGGTCGGCGCGGCGAACACGGTGCGGCCGCGGCAGATGGCGCGATACGACGAGCGGCGCGGTGCGGCCTTCCTGACGCGATGGCGACGCTCCTGGAAGCGGGCCCGCTCGCGTGAGCTCGCTGGACGCCGCTCGGGGATTTTTCCGCCGGCGTCGAGCGACTGCCGACGCGGAGTTGCTTCTGCGAGGGAACGGCGACGAGACTCTGCAACAGGTCCTGCGTTTCTGCAATGGCAGGCTGAAAGAAGCTCGGCTGAAACAGTCCCAGGCGCCAGCTCGGTGCTTTGGCTTGGCGTTGGGCGGCAGACGGGCTCATGTGATGACGAGTCCGACCTTGGTCCACAGCCTGCACACTAACAGAGGAAAGATGTAGCGGAAAATGCGTGTTCAATGACATCGCATGTCATATGACTACGCAGTTAAGGCATCCGACGTTTACATGACCATGCCTTCGGTCATTTACCGTCACTTTTCTCAATCAGGCATAGATAGTTGTATTGACGAAGTGAAATACAAACAGGGATTAAACAAGCGATGGCTATAGGGTCCCAGAGTCAATCGAAATCTCCTACCTTGACATTTATGGTTAAGTTGCAGTCGCCTCATGAGACAGTGCCTTATTGTGCTTGTGCATGTAAAATAAGTCTCTTCATAAGTCTCTTCAGGAAAATCGCAAAATGAGTCACCTGAGAAAGTTTTTGAAACAGCACCTGGACTATAATCGGATTCTTATCAACATCGTATCAATTGGTAAATCGAAATCACCTTAAATATAAAATGGACATAACTGACATTCGACATCTGATTTGACATGGACTGTTCCAGGCTACCTTTGTGGGTATATCATCCGTTTGACCTAGTTCAGCGGGTATACCTATCAATAGCACATGGGGCATCGTCATGATGCGTTCTTTTTCCTCATTGCCCAATGTCCATCACTCAGGGTAAAGCTAACACCCACTGCGACCGGTCAGACTAGTACTACCCAGTCACCGACCATACCATGACTCTCTGTCGCGCATGCCGTCGGGTATGGTGCTGAAATTGGCAATTGGCTCAGGATGACAGGATGGCAACAATGTTCTGAAAGAGCCCGGCCCTGATACCGAATGGCTCTGAAGTGCATAGGTATAGTATAAGAAATTCGATATTTTTGAAAGAGGAACTATGCACGCAGTTTATATATATAAGAGAAATTATATTATCGAATTGTCACGTAGCTAGCAGGTCACCATTCACTATCCAGCAAGTCTTCAGTTACCCATATAATTTCGGGCTACACTGAAAACAATTTAACCCAAGGCCCCCGAGTAAACCGGTGTTTTGCAGGTACCCCTATCCGCAACCATTTTTAACCACCCTCCCAGGAGTACAGTAAGGTCCCATTGCAGTGTAGTCGTCCCTGCTTTCAGCGGACTTGTTCGCTGACAGCGGTTATATCCGCTCAGAGCAAGTACGACTACACCGCAATGGGACCTAGCACTACTCCTGGGAGGGTGGTTAAAAATGGTTGCGGATAGGGGTACCCGTAAAACACCGGCTTATTCGCCAGCCTTGGGTTAAATTGTTTTCAGTGTACGTCTAAAACAATTGCATCTATGCAGGGACACTATGCATAGATCTCCATTCACGAGTAGAACATTTTGATTCTCTCACCAAGTGAATTCCATCGTAGAAGTGGTCGAATGTAATGTCGACATCGACGGTCATAGCTGGCTTGATGCCTGTTACAAAAGCTACTCAAAAATATAATACAATCTATATACTGGGGCCTCTTTCCGTGACCGAGCTGCCGAGTCACTGCAGCTTACTGCATTAGTAATCAGCCCCTTGTGTTGTCGACCTCAGTTGCAAACAACGGGCAGTGAATCTCTTTCTCCCCTCCCACATTTGTTCTCCCCCTCCCTCCCTCCCTCCCTCCCTTCCTCTTCAATCTCTCTCTCTCTCTCTCTCTCTCTCTCTCTCTCTCTCTCTCTCTCTCTCTCTCTCTCTCTCTCTCTCTCTCTCTCTCTCTCTCTCTCTCTCTCTCTCTCTCTCTCTCTCTCTCTCTCTCTCTCTCTCTCTCTCTTTCTCTCCCTCTCCTTCCCCCTCTCTGTCCGTCTCCCTCTCACTTTGTTTGACTTGCTTTCAATCGTGATAAGCTTTGCTTGAGGTTTAACCGATACCTACCTTCAGGCCAGGAGGCTCATTGGATCCAAGAGCTAGATATGAAAACCATCTGAACATCTGACATCTGACAAAAACATCTGACCATGGTGATTAGCCCCAATCACATCTCCTCTGGACCCTAGGACAGGACGACCGTCATTCACTTAAGTACATACCTAGCAAAGAGCCCCAAATGCGCCATCAGGAACACCAAGCACCGAACTGAGCACACACAAGGTCCGGTGAGCGTGAGAGGTCATATTTTTGTGGATGGATCGGAATTCCGGATCTGACGTTCCTGGATGGAAAGGTAGCAGATGTCCTTACATCATAGCTATTTGTGGTTTGGCGTCTCTGAATTTATCAGTGTGGTCTTGCAACCTTATGCCATCACGCAAGTAATGCGTGATGGCATTACGTGCATTTTATGCCAACTGCACGGAATAAAATGGTTTTGCGGGCTAGGGTAGCGCCAGAAATATCGTTGGATTGCTGTTTTTCGGCGGCTTATTTTTAAACGATTTTTATGCATGAGCTCAGATATATAGGTATATATAGGCACTCTAAGGCAGAGGCCGTTTTATAGAATATTAAATTATTGCTAAAGGTGCAGGTTAAATGTGTAAGTTATGCATATATCATTACTGTTAATGTGTATTTTATGAATTTTAAACGGACTTGCATTTGTTACAAATATTTAAAGGCGTAGGTACGTACCTTTATGTCGCTGCACATAAATACCTAATAATGTATCGCAGCCAAAATCTGCGAGCATCCTAAACACGTCTCTTTGAAACGTTTCGTTAAATTGCGCCTTTTGTTCGTATAACTTAATGTGCTGTGGAGCACAATAGATGTGTGGTGTCGACGAAGTCTTAACATTTAATATAAATGCATTTATGTTTCCTTATTGCGTGTCTCGCAATGAAGGTGCTAATTTTCCCGAGAATCCGGCATATTGGGTGTGTTCTTTACACATGTGTCAAGAATATTCCATAAAAGTGACTGGGCACTTAACCAGTAACCATATCGGACCTGCTGATGAGCTGGTCATTTTTAATAGTGAAATAACCGTGCTGGTGACACAGGATCGTGGACTGTCCGCGGTCAAAGCATCAACCGTTACTAGTATGCACGTACACATGTTGGAAATACCTGCAATGGGAGCTCGGCGATGGCTAGAACTCGAGACTATCCGTAACATATCGTATCATGGGAAAGCGTGGGGCCACGCCAGGACAGTTAGCGTGCCATTCATGTAGCCCGTGCTCGAAACAATAGCCACTTATCGGTTGCTTGACAGCGTTTATCTTCGAACGATTTTTTTCTTCTTTTGACTTGCGTGATATTCGACATTCACCTTCCTAGCAACGTATTTTTATCGTCATGCTTTGAAGGTTAACAGTGACGTTGTCAGGGGAGGTGGCAAAAGGGTACATCATGCGTCTCTTCATCCCATCTTCACCGGCCTCTGATCGACCTCTCCTATTTCTAATAACTCATGTATGCTGCAAGACAACTCAAGTTGATATGCCCAAACTTTTTCCTGAGTTCTTCCTGAATGTCGATTGTTTCCGATCAGCAGTTATGGGATGGCCTTCGTATCAGAGGTTCTTCCTATCACGTTTAGACGAGTTTAGCTATTTGCTGTGCACATCCGGCTGCTCCACAAATCGAGGAATTAGTGAACCTTCATACAGGCAATGTGGAGCGTCTTACACCTCACTGAGCAGGATAGGTCTAAGGTTGTCACATATTTTTTTTGCCAGTGCCAGTCACCAGTGTCTTTTTTCACAAGGTTAGGATTTATTTAGCAGAAATCCCATTCCAGTACACTGGTATAGTGAGAGCGGCGCCACCGCGGCGCCCCAGACCCGCCCACAAAACGGCACTCTCACTATCGGTACTCGCCCTCACACACTGTATGTACGAGTGTGTGCAGACTATATGCCTTACAGTGGCCCGGCGCGCCCGCTCAGACCGCGCCGTGCTCATCCTGAGAGGTGCGAGCTCGCGCGCGCGCCAGAAAACACTAGCGAACACTTCATATCACCTTCATATCAAACACTTCATATCCACACCCCGAGATGAACGACCTCATGTACTCTTTTCGGACCGTCACGTCCGGGCGACCAGACACGACATTCCTTCCAACAGATCCATGGACAGTCACAGTCACCAGTGTCTGCTGACATCGATTCGTGACCACAGGAAGGATCCATTTCGACTATGCAGATACTCTTCCGTTCACTCTCAAAGGCATAAACGCTTATACCTGCTAGTTGAGTGCCGATTTGTTGCAACTTACTTGTCTATGTGGGTGTGTGCAGGCAGGGAGTATTACTTATATCGCCACTATAGCTTCGAAATGTCTGTATACTCGAAAAGCACAGAAAGTATTTGGTTGCGGTGCATTACCACAGTGATGGCAGGCTGTCGCGACACGCACCTCCAACCTATAACTGCAATGTACGCAGCATTCAAGACACTGACCGTATCCAATGTCTTAATTAAGGCCTGGCTGCACTATGCGTTTTCTGCGTGCGTTTTTTTTGCGAGTTTGCGATATTTGCAGAATATCGTTCTAGAAAGAAACGACATTAGGTACGTTTTGTTATAAGTTTTTCATATAAACTTTTAATTTACATAAACGTTTTATCAATTTTTATATAAATATTAAAGATGTTAAATTAATAATAACCTTTTTCTATAACGATATTAGGCAAAGCACGCAAACTTGCAAAAAACGCACGCAGAAAACGCATAGTGTAGCCACTAGCCAGGCCTTTAGATTAGAAACTGTGCGGCTCATATGGGCGAGTAGGGATCGGATTCATGGTCAGTATATTTCCTTGTTGCTGCCCAATATTCGTTTCACGCTTACAAGATTTACCGTCTACGAGTCCAATACTTTCGTTAATTGTATCGTTTGCATTGTTTCCTCGAGCTTGCAGTGGCTAAAAGTGACCGGGATCAAGGCCATATTCCGTGACCTTTCCTCAATTCCTTTTCCTTAATCATGCTCAGCATGGGCCATCCGTCTGCTTTGCGTGTTGCTGATCTAATATACGGACTTGATTTTAAGGCACATTGCTTAAGTGTGAATGCGAGTTAAAACACTCAGCATAGGTTGAGATGTGTGCTCTTTTCATAACTAATTTTTGCTAATTGCTAGCCGTGGTGATTTCGGGAAGACTCGATCGAATGATGAGAATTTGAGAAAGACGTTGATTCACATAGCTTCTCTCCTACGGGCTACGGGTGAACTAAAAGCAGTTTATTTTACGTCTACTTCGCAACAGCCGATTGAAAACTTGAAGAAAAAAATTTAAACACATAACTGAGCGGAAGCAATCAATCACGTTGCCGGCATTTGCCGTTCGCAGTTTGCTTTTAAGCTCAGATACCATTTCTCCCAGTTTAGCTTGTAGGAGATGAGCCGATTATAAAAGTAGGTATGTTAATTCCACTTCATCATGTCCCGCCGTGCCGAATCCAGCCGTCTAACCGAATAGGATGGGGATCGCTGGAAGTATATTTCTTTCATTCGGCATCCATTCAGACGTGTGCCTACTGCCTATACCTACCTGTCTACCTAAGGTGAAAATATAAAACATTTGGGGGTACACTGAAAGAAAAGTACACCTTGGTAATTTGAATTTGATTATTATACACCGCCATTACACCGAAATCAAGAATATTTATACCCTTGTTCGACGTATATTGAGAATAAAATAATGCTCCGGTGCGAATGTACTCTATCAAGAGCGTATTCTTGGGGTTTAATTCAATCCAGTTTAACACTCATGGTGCAATTCTAACTTTTGAGATATTTACCCCTCTAATTGATGGATGGTAAAATTACTACTATAGTGTATTTTCTTCAAGTGGGATAAAAATACCCATCTGATAGCATAAATTTGCACTCTGATTTGTCAGCTGATAATTCAACCCTCATCATGGTGTAAATATGCATCCTTTGTAAAGTGTGTTTCGATGAGGATGGTGTTATTTTATGACAAGGATTTAAAATACCCTAAACATAATAGTTCTGCACCCATATGCTCATTATTTTACGATAGCGTCCACGTGCGGCTCGCGAGCCTTCCATTTCCGCCATTTTCATTTTTGTGTCTGCTCCGGACCGGAGCCACGGAGACTTCTGGCGCTTGCAAGTGATCTTCTGGCGGTTGAAACAGTGAGATAGGTGCGAGTGTGCTGGTGCGTTCGGTGTGGTGATGACTGACTAGTGCTGGACCCATTTCCGAATAACTTTGAGGGTAAGTTGACTTGATAATGTTTCGATGTAGCAGTTGATGAAATTGATTTGCTGCTGTCTGTATGCACGTCACCTACTTAGCTGTTTGTGTCAATACGTGGCATTCTGATTAGTGATTCCAGAAGCTCAAATTGACCCTCGCAGTTTGTTCTCAAGGGCAAATTGAGAAATCAGTTAAGTACCTACTGAGGTTGTTAACTGTAACTTCATCAAATGTTCAATGTGTCGATTGATCAATATATGTTTAGGTATGTTTAGTAATTTTATTTCTCTACGTTTTACAAAAGTACTAGAATCTTGGCCTGGAAAAGTTGCTAATTTATTTTGTGTATTACTTTCAGGTTTGGGGTGACCTGGCTCTCGTCGTGGGTCACGCCGGCGAGAATGGCATTAGGACAAAGTCACCTCAATGACGCGACAGGCGTGCTACACCGCACAACTCCTGCCTCCGGAGGGCGCCACACCCGTTGAAGGTGAGTTTTAAACCACCATTAATGATGACTGACGACAATTGTCCGTCTGTCTGTCTGTCCGTCAGTCCGTCGGTCTGTCCGTCCGTCCGTCCGTCCGTCCGTCCGTCCGTCCGTCCGTCCGTCCGTCCGTCTCGCCTGTCTCATCCATGGGCTCCGCCACCGGGGGGAGGGGGAGGGACGGGGGACGTGTCCCCCCCCCCCCCAATATTTTACATTTGTCTGTTTCGTCTGTCTCGTCTGTCGGTCCGTCCGTCCATGACATACAATATCGTTCTGTAATTAAATGTTACAGTGCTTACTAGTTATATCTTTCAGTTTTCACGGACAGACATACAATATCGTTCTTTGCCTTATGATTACAGTGCTTAACCCGCGCACCGACGGGGGAGCCCCCCCCCCCCCCTCAGGTTTTGTCAGATAGCATAAAAAAGGCGGCGCATAGCGCCGCCAGATTTGGCACGACTGTTGATACATCCATTTCGTACACACTCTGGAAATTTTTAGCTCATATCTTAAAAAAAGTCAAGCCACCAGGCCACGTTAAGTGACCTCACCTCGAAACACAATCTTCGAAGTTTGCTATCTCGTTGTTGAAAGCAGATCTTGAAACTCACAGAAATAATTTTGGTGATGAGCACCTACAACTCGTATATCTCAGAATTGCATATCGATGACCTACGAATAGGTCATTTTTTACCTGCCCATTAGAAGTCAATGGAATAAATTTCAAGTCATTCTTATGTCCATCAGATTCCTTTTTTATACGACTTTTTAGCTCTTCTGTTCATGAGCTACGTAGTCGTTTGTTGAATGTTGTCGGTCTTTTTACGGTTACTCGCATAATTTGACCTTCGATGACCTCTGATGACGTCATTTTGAACCCTAACGAAAAATGACCGAAGTACTTTTTTCATAGACCTTCTTACGAGCTTTCGAATGTCGTTTGCCGCTTCTCGCGAAGTTACTTAGTTCTTGAGATCTTTGGGGGGCGGTCATCCACCCTCTCGTCGCTTCTAAGTTGGCTCAGAACCCCTTCGGTGCGCGGGTTAATAGATTCATCTGTCAATTCTTAAGGATCGACATTCAAAATTGCTATTTTCTTAAAGATTACAGTGCTTAATATTTCTTTACATCCTTCAATTTACATCGATGGGCGGATGGACGGACGGATGGACGGCCTGACATACAAAGTCGTTCTTAACTTAAAGATTGCAGTGGTTAATAGTTCTTTTATCTTTCAATCTTGGTAGATGACGACCTGGCGGCCACCTTGGTGATCGGTGGCGGCACGACGATTTCGGAGCTGCAGGATGGGCGCAACTCTGTGTCCGTTCACCCAGAAACCCAGTGCCTGGTCAGCTATGTGAAATATCGTCTCCCAAACAGTGAGATGAAGATGCTGGCTGCCTTCGCTGCGGCGCACGCTGTGCTATATTTGCCTTTTAGAGGGCCCAGCATGATCCTTTTTGAGGTCATATATGCACGGGTTATGAAGTTCGCGATTCCTCTCAGTGCGGCCGAGAATGCCATCCTTCGTATAATCCACTGTTGCCGATTCAGAGGCACCAGTGCAGTGGTCGGGTGACCGAGCAGGGCCCTGTTTCACGGCACGGCACTACTGTGCGCTACTAGTATCGCGGTATTGAGTTTCCATAGAAACATCTACAAACTTGGACGCTCCAACATTGAGAGCGTTCGAGTATGTGGATGTTTCCAATAGGAACTCAGCACCGCGATACACGTAACGCACTGTAGTGTCGTGCCGTGAAACATCTTCAGTACCTATAGGCACTGAAGATGATGTGGGTTGAGAAGGCCTCAGTCAGTTTTTTTAACGGAGTTTTTGTTGTCAGTGCTTTCCTAGTTCGTACACCTGGACCTGTGCTTTGATTTCAGAGACCGTACATACGTTTGGTGTCGATACTCGTTACACGAAGAAATGCTCAGTTGTTTTTAAAGTACATGATGAAACGTGACTTAGTGACCTGATGAACTGTGCTGTGAATAAAATGTGATTTGTGCAGCTTGTGATATCCTCAGGGAAGTCAGTGTTGGGAGGAACCAATCTGTAGCAACCTGTGATCTGTCGTTTCAAGTTATTTTAAATAAACAACACGTTGGAGAGATGCACCATAGTTGACTTTATCGAAAGTGCTCAGAAGACGACAGTAGATACAATCACGCTGGGGGATAGTTATGGCTGGCGATGTATATTTACCCAGTCGTATTTTTACTCCCTCTGGAAAAGAACATAAAATTATTATCGTTTACTTTTGTTTTGTATGCGGATTATAACGTGAGCTATTTTTACATCTTGACTTAAATTTTACACATTCAGCTTCGCAGCCCGCTGGTATTTCTACACCATGTCGCAAGGCGTAGAAATTGTTTTGGCTTAAATTGCACTGTGGCGTAAAATTATCATCGTAAATTACATGCGTAATTCTTCCTAACGCCCCTTTACACCCTTTACCTAGGGGTGTAAAATGAATTGATTTGGGGTGGAGATTTGTGTACCGTACTTTTATTCCGCAACGGGTGTAGTTTTAAGCTTACGAGGATATATTACTTACTACCGGGTGGCAGAATTAATCTCCAATTGTCCATGCAAACATCTTTTACTCTGGCATAAAATGAAGTTAAAAGGGGTGGAGATTTGTGTACCGTAATAATATTCCAATTTCAGGTGTAGTTTTTCTTTCAGTGTAGGTAGGGGAGACCCGGGAGGTATGGGCCCCCGGGAGGTATGGGCCATCGTAGTTTGAAAGAAGTGTTGCGTATGTATCTTTATACACATAACCACGTAAACTGGTAGCAGCCATTTCGTTACACCTACAACCCACGTGATTTCCAAAATCTTCCTCATTCCTATTAGTGATGTCAATTACAGAAAATCAAAATACCGATACCAAACCAAATACCAACCAAAACCGTGGGGAAATACCGAAACCGTACCAACTTGGAAAGATGAGGGAAATACATAGGTACCAACTTTTTACCAATTTCTTAGCCTCTTATACAATGGTAAGGGTTCATAGTACCAACAAAATACCAAACCCATTAGGATTGAAATACCAAATACCAAGTTGGTAGGTATTGGTTTGGTATCGGTATACCAAAAAGTTGGTATCCGATTGACATCTCTAGTTCCTATCTGGCAATGAGCGGTGGTAAAGTGTTTTTGCCCTCTTTAAAATAAGGTACATACTCGTACAGAAAACTAGTGATTAAGGTGAACCAGGCTCGCTTTGTTACAGGCGCGGATACAAGGGGGGGGCCATGGGGGCCAGGGCCCCCCCCCCTTGGCCGATTTTTTTTTCAAAAATAAAATAAAAAGTTAAAAAGTTAAAAAGCTGAAAAGGGGGCCTCCTGAAAATAAAGTGGCCGAAATCCGATGAGTTTTTTTTTAACCTACCCACTTAGTTATTTCTTAGAAGACTAGCTGAGAAGACTTCTTTGTTAGAAGATTGGTAAAGCTTTTCATAACTTGGAGGTCTCTTATACTCACAGAGATGACCACTTTTACAGGGCCTCCTAACCTGCACAGAGGGCCTCCAAGCCTGCACAGATGTTGAGATGTTGCCTGAACAGCTAGATAAGCTCAATAGACGCAGTTTTTTTTGGGGGGGGGCCAACAAGTGGGAAGATGGGGCCTCCAACAGGTGGGATTATGGGGGGGGGGCCTCCTGGTTTCTAATGGCCCCTCCCTTGGAGATTTTCTGGATCCGCCCCTGCTTTGTTATGTCAGACCATCGCTAGCATAAAGTTTAAAGCATGTAAATTAAGTACATGGCCGTATCCAGGACAGCGGGCTTGCACCGTGCGAGGGGGGGCATTCCCCCCAAAAAATATAGTTTTCAAAAACTCTTTGGATCTCGATTCCTTACCCACTCCTGTGCACTCATCGTATATTGAATTATCTACACGTACCTACACTCCTGTGCAGCAAACTTTTCCTAATAAAAGTTAGTTTGTTTTCTCGAAAAAAACTCATAGATTTTCGTAGATTTCGTGCCCCGCGGGGAGAATTTGCCCAAAAGCCCACCCTGGATGCGCCCTGTATAATCCCGTACCTACTTTGTAACATTGTACAATAAACTTGAGTTATCGTCATTTTACATCTGTCATGGATTCTTTATAATCCCGTACACTGCCTTGATCCCGGTAACCAAGACTGATTCAAGATCTTCACTCAAAAGACTAACATAAGACCAAGATTACTTTACTTATAAGACGGTCTTGCGCAAGATTCCTTTACTACTCTTGCGGTAGAGAAAAAAAATAGACGCTTTCTGCTGGAATTCGATGCTTCCATATAAATTGGCAGCAGTCTAGTAACAGCAAATTGACGCACCTGTTCCAAAATGAATTATGTTCAGCTGTAAAGTATTCTGCTGTTAGCTGCATGCTTCTTGCTCGAAGACACCGCAGCGAAAACCAAAAACACTCAACAAGCAGAAAACTTGAACATATTTGATTTAAAGGAATTTATTGCATTGGGTGTGTGTGTTTATGCTCATGATTTTTTTATTTATTTGGAACTCGAATGGAGAATTCACTGGAGGAAGAGGGCCAGACAAATATGAAATGCTGCTTGTATTTAATTGACAGCTCTCGCCTTATCTTTCTAACTGAATTCACGCCTAGGAAATTGGCACCTTGACCGGGCAACAACATCAAGTGGCAATTGTTTTTTTTTCTGTAGTTTTTGTTAAATAATTGCGTAAACCGTATTAACCTTACATAAGCAATGTGAAATGTTTCTTTTTATTTCTTGTATATTGAAAGGATTCAGCTCTGTTACTTTTCTTCTGAAAACTGGCATGTTATGATAGACAAAGACAGACCTGAAGCCAGCTTAAGCAACAGGAAAATAGCCGCCTGCCATAATTTTTTGCCTGAAGACCGCTTCACATACGGAGCGTAACAATTTTCACTTGTATGTGAAGTGGTCTGTAGGCAAAAAATTCCGGCAGGTGGCTATTTTTCTGTTGGTAACACTGGCCTCAGAATTGATGAAAATAAGAGGTTGGCCACTTGTGAATGTGTGATTTTGTCTAAATGTATTTGAAGTGAATTGTATAAATGAAATAATGTTTTGACTCGTTTTATAAATTGCAGGCCTTGAAGTTATAAACAATGCCTAATGCCTGGGTGTTGGTTCCTGCCGCCGGTTGTGGGGAGAGGTTCGGAGATGAATGTCCAAAACAATTTTCACTTGTCCATGTAAGTATGCTGGCAATTTTTTTGAGTTGTATTATTTTAGCTACGTGCTTGTTGGAAAAGGAAAAAAGGAAATACCTATCTTGAAAGAAAAAAAGCTAAAAAAACTCCAACTTTGTGATAAGTTTTAATGCAGTTTTGCATTTTGATCTGCACTGCATGCCACTTTGTAACATTTTTTTTTTGCAGGGCCACACCCTGATAAGCTACACAATATCCAGCTTGCTGGCCTGTGAAGAAGTGAAGAAGGTAATTGTGGTGACTTCAGACCAGACTAGAGTGGGAGACCTTCCCTCATGGTGGTACCATGTGCTGGATGCCTCTGATCAAGTGACCTCTGGCTCACAACCAAAGCCAAATTACAAAAATTCTGCAGACAAGCCAGATGGCAATGCAATGGTTCGAGATTGTGTTGCTGGGTTAGATAAAAATGATGATCTTTCAGTTGATATTACTGACAAGACATTTTCAAGTGAATATCAGATAACCAAGCCTTTGGCAGAAAGCAGGGTTATATATGTCCCTGGGTCTACCAGTAGGCATCGTTCTATCAAGTGTGGCCTGGATGCCATCAATCAACTTGTGGAGATTGGGAAGGGTGAGTATGCTTTTCAAACTAATAGCAAGAAGTGAGAAAGCAAATTAAGTAGGTAATTGAAACAGGTTCCATTCTGGTGCACGATTGTGCTTGGATGCAGTGTTTAACATGTTTGTGTGATGTGTTTTCTTTGTACTGATATCTAATTGAAGAGGAAAACACCTTGCTAACGCTCACTTGAATAGGCTGCCACTTTGTTTATGTTGCAGTTGTCCCTGACAGTCTCCATTATTCTTCCTTCACCCAACTTAACACCTATTTCATTCATAATTTACTCATGTTTCCCACTCATTGATTCAGCTCATACAACAAAACACCCTATACTGACATCTACATGTCTGTAACCTACACAAGCTGACCATTGTGCGCGTCTGCCCGGCTCAGAGACCGCACCAGACGTGGTGCTGGTGCATGACGGCGTGCGGCCGCTGGTGCCCGCGCCGCTGGTGTCGGCGCTGGTGACGGCCGCGGCGGCGCACGGCGCTGCTGGTCTCACCCGGCCCCTGGTCTCCACCGTGCTGGAGACGCCCGCCGGCCAGCGCGCCTGTCTCGGCCGCAGCCTGGACCGCTCGCGGCACCGCGCCAGCGAGACGCCGCAGGCGTTCACCTACTCGGTGATCCGGCGCGCCTATCAACAGGTACGGTACGAGATTACCGTACCCGCAGGTGTAGGAGCATCGCTTGCCACTTCGGTGACATTATATCCCTACTGAATATGAGAGCTGTGCCTACTCTCCTTTTTCTTTGCGGCGGGCCTATTTTGAGCTATGTTCAAGTAAGACTATCTAAGTGTTGATTGTTTTCTATCGTGTTTTCAATTCGAAGACACCGAAGCTCATGACGTCATGAAATAGGATTCGTTTGTAAGAAAGCTAACAAGTGAATTTCTTGACTCATAATAATATGTTTGTTTGCGAGGCTAGCTTTGGTTAGGAATCGATCATTGTTTTCAAAACTTTACTTCAAGGGTGCTAGAAAGGGTTGTATGTACAGGAACAGGGAAGTTGTATGCAGTCTGTGGTACGGCTGCCGATGGTTGAGTCGTGTTCACTGTTCACGATCATAATGGCGAGTTTAAGGGAAATATCACGATATAGCAAGGTTTATAGCATCATTGCGTGATCACACTTTCCCTACGATTTCCTGGTGTGGAATATCGACCTAATTTAGCATATTCATCACTTGGTTTTTAATGGGCAACATACAAATGACATCATTCCAATATGCAAACAAGTGTACACTAGTCTTTTCATAGATCTGAATAATTTCCCGAACATAAAGAGCTTACAATCTCCGGGTTTGCGAGTAGACGGCTTTCGCTTACTCATCAAGCAGCATAAATGGCTGCCGACAGCTCACATGGTCAGCGCTAGGCATATCTGACACACGCAACTTTGTGTTAGGAGTCAGCATGCTGGACACATGCAACCTTTTTAAGGTTCTCTTCTCATTTCCTTGTTTTAACTTCAATTTGTAAAGCTATCTTACTTTGCAACGCTTTTGCTGAGGTTTTGCCGCATCTTATGCTGCAGTTCATTGGTTTGCTGTCTGTTTCTGCGCTGATTATCATAAGTATTAACATATGAAGTATTATCTATCCATGCTTTGGATGCTCACCTTTGCCTAAGTACTATTCCGTTCTGGAAATTCATAATGGCGCATGAACATATGTTTTCCTAACTTTCGCATCGTGAATTTGAAACGGTGTTTAGCTTCCTCAATAAAAATCGCATAAGAGGCCTATGTTCCCCGCCTTAATTTGACACGGAACTACATGGCACGCTATGCACGAATTTAAAAAAGTGTGAAGGGCCATTATCAACAACCACTATTTCACATAGCTCCATGCTCCATTTTGCGCTACAGGCAATGTATATGTTATATAACCTACTATTTATGGCTGGTAGCAACCTTCGGAACCAGTCTGAGCATGTGTTGTTTGTGGAATCATGTGTGACAGTGAATTCATGACATAATCGCACGTACGGTCCGTTGCAACATGCAGTCCTCGTATGATATGGTGCACAAGACTTTTATCGCATTCCAGTGCTCCACGCATCCTGCAGTGATAATAGCAAACCCACCTTGCACGATATCATCGGTAGCATCGCATCACCTTCATTTTTTGTAAGTCTTGCATCCACTCCACACTTCAGCATGATTGACATTGATCGATGTTCATCGGTTCATTGTGTTTGACATGATATCGGAAGCTCAGTTTCAGAACAGGACATCACCCAGTCGTCCATTATGACCACCACTAAAGATATCGCTTTCCTCCGCCGTCAGTGTTCTGAGCAAGAGCTGGACCACGGCACAGAGTGTCTCCAGCTGGCTCTGACCCACGCCGGTGTAGCTGCCCGCCTATTGGATGGATCGCCTGACCTCTGGAAGGTCACCTACCGCCGTGACCTGCACGCGTTCCGCGGCGTTCTAGACGGTGAGGAGAGGAGAGAGAATGCAGAATGTGTGGAGTAGAACTGATAAAGAAGATGAACTGACATTTGAGGTAAATGGTATTAGTTTTAAGAGCTATGCCTGCTAGATGAGATGGAATTAGGGCTTCAATTGTATATTCGGGCGCTTAACGACAGCGATTGATTAATGAGTTGCAAGAAATATATCTGTTTTTCGCTAAACTTTTTAAAAAGTATAAGTCAATTTCCATGTAGTCGCCATGTAGGCATATGTATTTTATATTTATTTATCTGTGAATGTCGCTGGTTCCGGTTGTGGTTCTGACAGTCTGGTCAATCTATAGGATGTTTATTTCAATATGCATGTGATCCACTATCCACTATCCAGAGATTTTCATAAACACACCACTATATTATCGTTTTTGTGTGGTTTTACATTCATCGTGATTTGATTCTAATCGGTTAGTGGTGAAACAACAGCTTAGAAATGGACATCCGGCATGGGCAGTGCCTAGCGGACTGTCACGTGACTGTCACATGATCATCACGTGACTGTGGCGGAACCTGCCAGTCTGTTTTCGAACCGGTTGTTCCATATAAGGTGCGGGTGGCCTTGGCAACTTTGCCGCCTCGGTCCGCGGCTAGTAACGACGTATCGCTGAACCCGCGCTCTAGCCGGGGCCTTGGTGTTGCTGGTGCTACTCGTTAATGTTTGATGGATCGCCAACATGTTTCGGAATGTGAAAACTGATACGAAGTGCTGGTGGTTGACGTCTCATGGTCACGCATACTGACATTCTTTGAATCGCGCTAGAACAGGTGCGTCGAACATGAAACGGTAATAACGAAACCTGACATGTGTTGCGGAGGTAGTCGGGCAAATCTTTTTTACGACATGCCGTGGATTGTTGCACTACGCGCATCGCATCCGGGTAATAGGGACATTACCTATACGACTTACAATACTACGTTGTTGTTCTGTTGGGCGCTTAGAACTGCACTCAACAGAAAGCCCTAATCCACCCGCATGAGTCCCAGCAAAATAGCAAACATTTACCGCCCCTTTTTTCTTTACAGACACGGTGGTTCGTCCTGCAATAGTCTCCACGGACCTGACTCTGGATGACATGCGGGATAGCCTGGTACGTCTTCTTTCCCCTCGCCTGCCGCGTGCCACTGCAGTCTCCTCATCAGAGCTAGTCAACGCCAGTTACGCTTACTCGAGTCTTGTATTAATTCGATCATCAGCGGCGGTTGAAATCAGCTCGTGTGAGACCGCTGACAGAACTAGATCGGCGATGGGAATGACGGCGCAGACAGAAACTCTGACGGTAGCGGCTTCCCATTTGAATCGATGCCTTCCGGGGTACGTGGTGGACCTTAGGGTAGGCCGTGCGGCTGAAGGTTCGTTGGAGAAAGGGGATGAGTTTCACCGACAGTCGGGGAAGTGGCTGTGCTGTGTGGACTGCACGGAGAGGCCGGTGAACGACAGAAGACTAGCAGCCCTACTGACATCGATTTTGATCTCAGAAGAGGGCGCGTTTCACGGCCAAGTGTTGCGGTTGTGATGTGTTATGGAATTGGGATGATAAGCTGCTTATTAGCTTGAAACGGAGCTTGGCTGCTTAGTTACATCTTCAGCAAGCTAAATGGTTTAGCTGTTATGAATCTCCTTAGGTAGCTTAGTAATAAATCCTAATTAGTATTGAGCTTTCTGTTGCATGACTCGCTGATTCTGCATACTCACTCTGGAATCTCCCGGCTTTAGCCGATTGTGCAATAACCGTGGTTAGACTTTTAGTTACATACCTGAGCTGGCTTACACTAAGGCGTTGCAAAACCTGTCTGCGATACGGAAATGGGCTAGTCCGGTTAGAAGAAATGGGTTAGTCCGGTTAGAAGAACAATGCTACGAAACAATAATGAAACGTTTAAAGACCACCACAATGGAGTGTTAAGCGTATAGTTGAATGGGAGAAGTGAAAGCAGGGTTTGAGTCAAAACTGATCTAATGTACGGCATATCACATCTAAAAGTTTTGTGACCGTTGTGAAATGACATGCATCTTTGCGGCTGTGTCGATAGTGAATATGTTTTCCCAAAAGATGGCAATTTTATGTCTTCGGGACGTGACTGGTGCTTCAGTGATCTTTGTGATTTATGTTACCGCTACTACAAGATAATGGTGCGCTATCTAGGCATAAAGTATGTGTTAGCTTTGTGCGGCTTGTCGTTGCATTACACCTAGAAAATATCGTTGATTCACCTTGGCTAGTCATCATGTGTCATCATTCAGCATGTCTGCCTAGACTGCCAAAGATCTCGCCCAAGGCACTCGTCTGTTTGCTACAGTGACAGCGATGGTCATTTACTACTATGACATATAATTTGTAACTAACAAATAGCAACGTTGTGTGATAAAACCAGTTTTTGTTTCGGATCTCACCGTAAAGTCCTTTGTGCTTTCCTTTCGACTATCACCGAATAGCTCGTTATTTTACCCGCGCCATTGTTCTGGCCCGCCACTCCACGTGAAGTGTCAAAACTGGAGGGGCCCGTATAAACCGTGAACCGGACCCGGGCGCCCGTCGCGTGTGCCCTGAGCCCCGATGACATGCTCGGGGACACGGCTCCGGTCTACGGACGGCTCGAGGCGCTGCCGGACGCGGCCAGCCCCTTTCACTTGCAGTCGAGTGTTCAGCGAACGCCGCTCTTTTGCCTCCGCCACAAGGCCAGCGGCCTCTGTAAGGAAGCGCCAACCGTCCGGTGTGAGCGCCTCGCCGAGCCGGGTGCTGGCGAATCGCCAGTTCAATGCAGCCGCCGCGTGTGTAGGTTTGTTGGTCGTATCAAAGAAGGGCGGCGGGTGTGTCGTTTGGTACCGCGTTGTCACAACATCTCATGCGTATCAAATGAGCATGTGCCGCGGCGCCGCGAACGCGCTCACCCGTCGCATGTGAATGCATAGGTGAACCGTTATGGCGCCAAACGATTCCTTGAATGAATTAGTGATATCCGTGTTTTCACATTTTCCTCAACCCAAAGACTAGCATGGCTTTATTTGAGCTTGGGTGAATGGCTGGAATGCAACATCGTGCAAACTAGGCTATCGTTTCGATTGTTGGATATCGCAGTACACAGGGTTTGAGCATATGCGGCTTAATGGAGCGCGAAGAATGGTGACATCACGCTAGCAGTGACGCACGGGCCCCCTAATCAGTATTCACCACTGCGGCTAATCCGATGTTGATCCGTTGCTAGTTTGATATGGTCTCTACCATTCTCTACCCACTCATTCTGTCCAATATTCCGAATCCGACGCCCTCCTGTTCTCTTTCCAGATCCTGGATCGGGTGCTCAGCGATCCGTAGTGGTTCTGGAGCTGAGGGGAGGCGCCGCCTTTATAGCCGCATCGAATTCTGGTGCAGCCTCCGGCCACTAGAGGTCCTCAGAACCTTCGTCCTTCGAGTACCATACCAAGGAACGGCCGGTGAGTGGCACACCTGGGATATCTGTTACTCGCGCATCAGATACGCTATGCGGTTCGTGGATGGAAGTACGACATAATTTTGCGATAGGTTGTTGACATTTTTCATTAATCTCGTACTTACATTGGCTCGATGGCTACTTCTGAGCAGGCGCGTAACCACGAGTCTGAAGTTACTGGGGACCACATGGAGGGCCACGAATATTTTTTTTCTGGATCAGCCTTTGCCCGAGTGTGGGGGGGGGGGGGGGAGAGAGGGGGAGGCGTTTTTGGCCACACCTGCCAGTTAGTTGTTGCGCGTGATAAGGAAAACCGCGGCGCACACCGCTGCGAAACTTGGTATGGCTTATGATACCTCAATTTCGCATAGTGTCTGAAAATTTTGACGCCAAGTCACCTAAGGTCAGGTCACCAGGTCAGTAAAGTAACCAGGCCTCTAAAAAGCTTTGTGACTCTGTCATTCCTACAGTTTAAATCCCAGAAATTTGAAAATTGAAACTCGAGCTTTTGCATGAGGAAATCAGTATGAACAATTCGTATACCTATCTTAAAGTTTTCACATCGGTGAGCTAATGTCAGGTCAATTTTACAACCTCTCCATTATAAGTCATTGGGAGAAAATTGAAATGCTCTTCTTTTGGCCGAAAACACATTCAAACACCTTGACACAGGTAAATATGATACACTGAACCGGGAAATTGCACCTGTGACCCGTTCTATGCCCCTGAGCTCATCTCAGGTCATGAAACATCTCCAACAGTTTTTTTTGCCACGACTTGTCACGACTGATAGCTTCTAAGAGACACACTGAACCTGATTTGACCAAATCTGCACCTGATCTGCACCAGATGCGCACCAAATGTGTACCAGATGGCTGTCGTGAAAACGGCTAATATGGTGTGGCAAGAAGTCCCCCCCCCTACCATGGCGAAGTTGGCCGAGAGGCCCACCCGGGCGCTGGCTAAACAAAACATCGATAGTTTTGTCTTTCGTTGAGTCGTTGAGTTGACTACATAATACTCTTCACGTCGATTTAGAGACAACATTTTGCTATTTAAGTAAATTGAGGAAGTCGTCGGTTTTACTGGGGACGGTCCCCAGTAACCCAAAAGCTACTGGGGACCGGTCCCCAGTATCCCCAGTGGTGGTTACGCGCCTGCTTCTGAGTGAAGTGAAATAATTTTTCATTGTTTTTTCAGTACTCCGTCTTCCCGAATCAGCCTTTCAGTTACTAGGCCGTCAGCGCACCCCTGTCGGTTTTACCTAATCTGATATGTGTCAGATGTGTCTGACCAGGGTCAGATATGTCAGTCCAGGGGCGTCATCAGATGTCAGTCCGTCATCAGATGTCGATAAAATCTGACTCCTCGGCCCACACCGACACCCCCGCCGATGTGGGTGCTACTAAGACGTTCAGCGCCAGAGTGAATATACCCAAGTGCCCGCTGCTGTGCGGTTAAAGTTACAGTCATTTGCATGTCACCTTGTCAACCTTACCAACACTTCC
This sequence comes from Amphibalanus amphitrite, assembly GCF_019059575.1. Taxonomy (NCBI): domain Eukaryota; kingdom Metazoa; phylum Arthropoda; class Thecostraca; order Balanomorpha; family Balanidae; genus Amphibalanus; species Amphibalanus amphitrite. Next base: position 41,907 of record NW_024881727.1, on the reverse strand, counting down.
TTACATTGAATGTTCCAGCAGGATACTAGAATAGCCTAAAATAGGAGGAAAGTATTAACTTAATTATGTTATCCTAAACGCTCATTACAAAGTCAAGGCGATGTCCACAATAGCAATGTCATTGATCGCTATCAGAAAAAGAAAAATATACTGAACGCTGATGTAAATACTACCTATCTATTGTGCTGTGAATAGGTAAATAGGCATTTTTGTCGTTGTCAACAATTGGTGGTGAGTATTTGTTATTCAGTAAGCACATTTTCCTTAGGCGTTCTCGTTCATATAGAAACGATCTGTTCCACTCGCACCCATTTCATTTATCCGCTTCCTCCTCGCTCCCTCCCTCCTTACGCCCCCCCCCTCTCTCTCTCTCTCTCTCTCTCTCTCCCTCTCTCTCTCTCTCTCTCTCTCTCTCTCTCTCTCTCTCTCTCTCTCTCTCTCTCTCTCTCTCTCTCTCTCTCTCTCTCTCTCCTCTCTTCTTTCTCGCTCGCTCGCTCTATCTTTGTCGATCTGTTTCTGCCTTGAGTCTCACATGAATGCCTTTGAAATCTTATTGTGGTTTATCAGTGGCCCTCTGGTACTGAAACCATTTACGGCATTACCTATACGAATAAATATATGATAATCTATCATTTCAGCCGTGTTCATCGCCCAGCGAACGCTACCTTCAACAAGAATGAACGTGAAATAAGGGACCGTTTTTTTACTACAATAGGGACTAGAATTAATTATCACATGGTCGAGAACGTTAATAAAGAACCACTAACTTGTGCACGCCTCAGAAAGTAGGCAGTAGGCACGTACCCCTGACGTGCCCTATTTCAAAGCTCTGAGGAGCTATCAACATCGCATTCCTCCTCAGGTATCATAATCAAATTTATTGCTGTGCTTTTTTCTGGCATATCCGCATTGGAATTACAATAGCTGTCTTTTATCCACAGTTTTGCTTGTTATCACGAACCTTCCTGTATAAAAATGGATGACATGTAACTTCTATTTAGGCCACAAAACCCATTCTTTTCTTATGCTAGTAAATATGTTTGATTAGTCTGGACCTTGAAATTTATCACTGTTATTTTATTGTTATTCTGGATTTTAACTTGGTTGCTCTTTCCTGAAAAAACATCTATATGATAGAGACAAGAACAGTGTTACTGTACACTTTTCGTGAGAAATAATAAATTTTCCTATAAATCGTCACACATAAAATCACTTGAGCACTGTCAAGTACTACCCGTAATTAAATTATATAGCCCATTGTTGCTGTGTTACGCCCTGTTTATATTGAAATTTTTGTCGAAGTCAAGGCCGTATTCGTCTATTTCGATGATTACATGACACATAATGTTATGCCATGACACATAATGTCAATGTTATGTAAAAAATGCCGCAATGTAAAAAGCAAGACCGCTCCGTTTCGAGGTTGGTTCGTTTGGCGCTTTGCAGCCTCTCCACTCGACCATTTAAATTTAGAAACGACTGTCTGGTTTCTATCTTATACCAAAACCAACTCTTTAGTGTCAGCTCATAAATTGGCAATCGGCAATCGCAGTCAGCCGCTGGGCGGCTAACGCATTGGGTCTATCTGCCACCTGTCTGGGTGCCATCACGCTGGAATTTGGTGGCCCGGAGTGAACAAACAGCCGCTCCTCGCGGCCGACCGTACCTCGCCGGCGGCCCGGAAAGCTCGCCACCCAGCGCCAATAGTCGTGTCGGCCGCGGCGGCGGCGGCGCCGCTGGATCCGCACGCTATTTCTGGCCGAGCTAAGGTTACGGCACCGGGAGGAACCAAACGTGGCGGGCCGGCCGCCGCCGCCCCCGCCGCCGCCCCCGCCGCCGCCCACACCTGCCGCCGGGCGGTGGCGGAGCGCGGCACGATGGCGTCGGGGCGGTGCCGGGGTGAGCGCCGGGCCGCCCCGACCATCCGTCCGCGCGGCGCCCGGGAGATGTCCCAGCTGGGCGGGAGCTGTCGCGGTCGGAAGGGTCCGCTGGTGTCAGAGGGTTCAGAGCCCAGCGCCCGCTGACTGATAGGGATTCGTGCCGGTGCGTAGGCAATGGAAATACCCATTAGTGGGTGTCGGGAGAGATGGGTGGTGGTACTTGACAGGGGTCAATGAAATGGGCGACAGGACCAACCAACCATCCACGAATCAAACGGGATGGAAACCGAAAACTTTTTTTGTGACGAAAACCATGCAGATGTGAACAGACCGATCTATCTTTTCTACCACTTCGTTCGTTTTTAAATAATAAGAACAATTAAATGACACTGGGCTGCGAGAAGTTTCTGTTTATTTAGCCTGTGGACAGTCATACGCTTATCTGGCCCCTGACACCTGGACGGTGGACAGTCAGGATCCTGGTGACAGGCTACGCCACTTCATCGGGCTGACATGTGACAGGAAGCCTGTGACAAATTATCACGGTCGCGGCATCTGAAAAATGCCGACGCCAAGGGCAAGATGAGCACCGTCACTGAACGATGTTGTTCTGTCCTGACTGTGTCATTGTGCTCATGCACGTGAGCTAAACCCGCAGTATGCGTCCGTGCCAACCCGCGGCCATTGCTGTGTCAGTGTGTCAAGTAGCTGTGATGAAATCCCGAGGCCTTGATGCCCTCTGTCTGTCGTGTGTCATCATGTAACGGGTTTTCTGTCTTTGTCAGAGGTAGACGTTTCTGTGGATTGCACTGGCGTGTGAGAGGGAAGACTCATGACACACTGAGTCGGGAATGAGTCGCCATGAGTCACCGGGTCGTCGTGCGAATCTCCCGTGGTTCATAAATGCGTCACCACGGGCCGATACGCCCACTGGACGTAACGATGCTGCTGCTTTGCTTCCTTTTAGCTGCTTAGCAAAATGTGACGATATTATAATACAATTCTGTTGATGATTTAGAAGATGAGGTAGTTTTAAGACAATCATTTTAGTGACAGTTGTTAGTGACCTCAGAAATTGATAATACGATTATACCCACCTATAAAATTTGGTGATCCCGGAATCAACGCTTTGTCCTTTTCATCATACTATCTCATTGAATCGTAGCCGCATCCAGTCTGGCTTTGTTTACGTGATTGTGATTGTTTGGAAGGGGCTGGTGATGTTTGCTTTGTTGCGGGAAGGCATACAATTTTGACTGGCTGTATGCCATTTTATGATGACATGCTAATGGTTAGTGGTTACATCAGGCATTGCGAGCACCCGGATGCGCAGGGTCCGGCTTTCGTTTTAACGCTTAGCTTTGAAACCCTTTCACACCCTCAAGCTTTCGTTATGATAAGAAGTCCGGCTTTGAATGGCACAAGCAAACATGTAGGCGACTACTAGTGGTGCCAATCGGAACTTGGACCTTGTGTCCTATATGTCCTATTCGGAGTTAGGTTGGATAAAGGCAGGAGGCTTTGGACAACATTGGACAATCACTTGCTAGCCGCTACACATCAGCATTTTTTTTATATAAAATAATCGCATAAGACATTGATTGGCAAATAGAAAGCTCAACTTTTGATATGATAAACACTTGGGCTGGTAACACATTAAAAGGAAATGAAATAGAAGTGTTGAGTGTAAATTATTATGCAGTTTTCGAACATCTTTGGACAAAGGGCTGGCTTGGACATTTTTGGACGACCAGTCGACGAAGATATCAGAGCATTGGACGGACATTGGATACCCATTTTATGAAACTGGCGCCACTAGGCTACACACAGACGGCTGAAAATTGTAAATTGTAATGTAATTTTGTGTAACCACGCAGAGTTGATCTGTGCCTTCAGCTACCGGCTTTTCACTTAAGTTTGAGCCGGGGCTGTTCCCTGGACCCAGCATTAGGACACCAAGCATGTCCCATTCTCAGAGACAATAGATGTGCTCAGACGCAATAACGATGAAAAATTGTGCTGAAGGCAGAAAAACGCGTCTGGGAGACAATTAACCATGCAAAAATCAAATACACGCCAGAGCGAGTGTCGGACCTCACATTTTTTATTGTAGTTATTTTTAATAACAGAGCTCGTCTGAAACGGCGAACTTTCAAGTTGGTCTGATGTTAACTCTGCTAATTGTTACATTTTTCATCCGGGCACCCTAATCAACCCGGGTGCTGTCTGTCAACGGGCCGAACTTTGGTGTGCATGTCCCAACTTTTGCATGTTCTTTCACCTATGAATTGTACCGTAGCACTTTTATGGACAAAACAACTACACTTCTCGCGAAGTTATTTAGCTAATTAAGCAGACCCTTTCCCTCGTTGCGGCACGGGCCCTTTGTCAATCCGTTTGAACGGTTCGGACCCGGTTGAACTGCCACGGCGGTGCTGCGTGAACGTTTTGACTGTAAAAGAACCTTGACTTTGACATCGCGAGACTGCCGACTGTCATTGTACAACGTACATGCATCAAAGTTGCGTGGAGCGGAGGGTAACGGGAGGCTATGCGACAGGCATTTCCAAGACCTGCCACAATGCAGGAAATTACCCTTCGGGCGTCCTACCAAGATTCCCCATAGTTGGCTCCTTGCCCGTAAATGGCATATTGCATGTTTCGTTAACAAGATTCGTGGCTCGGCTATGAGCGTAGCGTTTTAAGTATTTTAATTATATATACTGAGCTGAGATCAGGTACTATAATTGAAGCTAGTAGCTAGCTGCCTTCAAATCTAATTGCCACTGGGCCTCATCCTTAGTGGCAGTGCCGTTGGCTGCGATTTCTGTTAGACTCAGACTCCAGTACCTGAAGTCCTACTTTGGGCTGCTGTTATCACTTATCAGTCCCAAATACCGTGGGAAGGACATAAAATGTATTGCTCGGCTCGGACCTTGGGGTAGTGGCCAGTGTACCGTGGCAATGTATACTACTGGAGGAAGTCCTCAGTACCCTTGGCATAGTGTGCTGCCGTGCTTTATCCTTGTAAAGTGGGTATAGGGAGCAATGCGGGACTCAGTTCCCAGCGTTAAGCATCGTGTATAAGGTGTACCAAAAGATCAGTCACTGGTACCCTAGGATAGCTCGCTGGCCTGTACTGCTCAGTACCGTGGGTAGAGTGTCGAGCTGTACTGAATGTACTCTGCATAGCGTGAACTCGACCTGCATTGCTCAGCACTCAGTGCGGAGGGTAGGGGCGTCGGGCTGTACCGAATGTACATGTACTCTGCACACTGCACAGTGCTCAGCGTAAAGCCTGGCCCAGTGCTCGGTACCGAGGGTAGGGTGTCGGGCCGGCTGCCACCGGAGCCGCCGAGCGCTGGAGCCAGCTGCCGGGGCGGTCTAAGTTTGGCACTGGCTCTCCTCCAGCCTCTGCTGGGCGGCTCTGCTCCCCGTGCTGGACGGCGGTGGCTCTCAGAGGCCGACGGACCCTCGCCGTGATCACATTCCACCGGCTGCGGTCTCTCTCCGCGCTGTCTCTCGAGCTTCTCCGGCGCCACCCGTAAGTGCCGCCCGTCTCCGTCACCAGCCTCAGCGCACGGAGCGGCTGACGCTGCGCGCCACGGCGACCTGTGGTGACTGTGTGTGTGTTTGTGTGTCTGCGTGTCCGTGGTGTGCCCCGCGCCCTGCGGTCAGCGGCGCCTGGTGACCAATGCCTTGTGGCTATCTGGTGACCTCTGGGTCTTGGCTGTGAGGTACACGGGCTGGAGTTGATTTCCAAGGACTTGGAACTGTCTGGAGTGGTGTGACCGACACGGATGCGGTGACAGGAACATATCAGAAGGACACCGAGTGGCGTATGGTGCACGTTATGGGACATCACGATACATTTCGTTACGTCCTTGAGTGCTGGAGCCAAGCTCGAATGCCTCTTCAGTGAAAGCAGAAGTACTCGCTGACTTGTTTATCTATAAAACTTCTGCTAATTTGTTCCAGATTGGAATAATTATGGCATGCTTTCATGACCTTACACGTGGCATGCAATGGAACCATACCATTTTTTCAGGGCTGCAATTCCAGAAAGCCTAAATTTCTTCCATTGCAACCGGTTGTTGCTTTTGTTGAGGACGTTACCCATGCCTAGTGCGCAATAGAAGCCTACTTTTGTACCCTTCTGTTAGTTCGGAAAGCCATGGTTAAGTCAACTCTCTGCATGCACTGAAGTACTCTATAGTGACCGATGCTTTCAAGAAGCGTTATCTTTTGTCGGGTCGTCACAAGCGATCTTTTTCTAGCGAGCACAGTTGCTTTTGAAATGCATGCACCTTCGATTGTAAGCATGTCCTCCCCGTGTATTATGAATTACCGCTCGAACTAGAGCATGCCCGAGGTAGAGGGCGTGGTCCCGGGCCCCAACCGCCGAAATAGGTCATCCCCGGTCTGCGCATGCGCTGTGTGCTGCGGCCGGGTTGCAGCCGCGGGCGAAATTAGCTCCGGTTCGGAGAGTGACGCATCGCGCGAGCTCCAGGAAGTCAGCACCCTGTCTCCCCTGTTTATCGGCTGTCGCAGACGCGCTGTAAACAAGCAGTCAAAAGGGCGGCCTCCCGGAGCTGAACACGCTAGTTTGTGCTGCCCTGGCCTTGGGCGGGTGGGAGTAGTGAAGAAAAAGTTGGGGGCGTGGGTAAGAAAGTGGACATGGCATCTGTTTTCTGGGAATTGTTATATAAAACGGTTCGTTCCCCTGCAGTGAAAGCGCTAGGTATGCAAGTACCTACTACCTACTCACTTAAAATCGCATGTTCTGCATTGTTTGTCCTCGTGGTTGCATGCAAGTGCGACAACTAGGTGAATATTATCTCATTACCTGACAAAATATAATTATTGAAATATCCTGTTCAATATTCCTTAGACGGAAACCTGAAAACCTCAGTTCACCAGTTGCCTTGGCTCCATTACCAACACGTGTTTTGCGTGACACGGCGTGCCTGACAGCAGGCCTGCCGGCTGTCCCGTGTTGAACGGACAGGCGCGCCGCGATAGCATCCCCCACGAGGCCTCCGCGCCCGAGCTCGGCCGCCCGCCCCGGCCGCAAAAATGGGCCGTCCAAAAATACCTCCGACGCCAGCGCCTCTGCCGGCGGCCTGTGGAACTGTTGTACCACCTGGAAGCTGAACTTTGTGCCGTTTTGTTTGTCTTGGAAAGTAACGTCACTGCGTGCCAGAGTCAGATTATGTTCTGAAGACGCTTGTCATGGATCAAATTATACACGGATGCTAGCTGATTTTATTTTATTGTTACATAAACATTCGGATTTTATTAAAAGCATCTGGACATTTACCTACGTAACGTAATGCCTACATTTTTTAAAGAAAATGAAAATTATACTGTTTTATAACACATACATTTACTCTTTATCTTCCCCTTAACACTTGTTTTTAAGAAAAGTTTTCAATGCTCCCTGTTCTGCTTTTAAGTTTAAATAGCGAAGTGTGAGCATTCAGGTAAAAACACACAAATGCTTTGATGAACTTTAAACACTTCATTTCCATTCATGACTGTTGTCATTAATCGCAGAAATTTCTGTTCTGAAAGTTTGATGCCTTGTTGCTACTTTTATGACAAAAATAACAAAAATAAAAAATATATAAATAAAAAATAAAAAATCGAAGCTATAAAAGCAAGAGATTCGACATTGATCGTCTTAGCTCAAACTGCCCCATCCTTCCTTACCCAATGTAAAACGATTTATGAAAAAAAGAGAAACTGCAACCCTTATGTCATGGGCGTGGGAACCTCACCAAAAGTGTGTGTGTTGGGGGAAGGGGCTATAGCGAAACTTCAAATCACTTTGTGGAGCCCCATTTCCCCTATGAATAAATTATTTGCGGTTTATATGAATAAATTATTTGTGCTCATTTCACCTTGCTGAACCATTTCCTGTTCTTAGTTTTGTATCAAAATAAAAAAATTAAGATTTTGCTTTAAAAATGGCTGAAAAGTGGGGGGGGGGAGGCGTTCCTTCGCCTATGCCTTAGGTCTGAAGGCAGCGCGGCGAATTGTAAAGGGTTATATAATTAGCGTACCTATTGCCCCGCTTAAAAGCCTCGCAGACATTTTCCATAGAATGGTCAGTAAGCACCATGTTATCATATTTTTGCATTATATTTTATGTACTTACATTCTTCCAATTTCCAAACGACGACTTATATAATTATTCTGCCTTACTGCAAACTACCGCCCGTCTTTCCGGGTTCGTGCAGTCCAAACCATGGCCGTGACAATCTGTGCTGTCTGGCATGGGTCGTCTCGGCGACGTTTAACACCTCTGCTGGCGCGGGCGCTGGAGGTCAGCCTGGGTCGTTAGGAGGACCACCGCCCCCATGCTCGACGGCCCGTTATGTGGGCCGACACCTCCTGCACTTGGCTAGGGGGTGGGTGTCGGTGGGGCTGGCCCGTGCACCAGGCCCCGGCTGCCAACTATTCAACCAGACGTAGTTTCATAGAAAACACCGGCAGTTGACGTTGGCATCAGCCAGGTTCCTCCATCCTACCAGGACGTATTTATCCTTGCCAGCATTAGCGGCAAAAGTGCATAGGTATTTGTGAATATAGTCACGATAGTTTGCGTTATGAAGCCATTCCGTGGTGCAATGGCAGTAAAAGTGAAAAACTCCGCACCGTTATTGCTGGCTGCTGCAGAAATCGGTCTAGATAATATGTCGAACACTGTACGTATTTTTCACGAACACTTGCAGGCAGCCATATCATTCATCTGTGGACGTGTACTGGCGGGCGCCGCCATCTTCTGTGGTTCGTCGAGCGCATTCCTGAGGAGTAAAGTTCGCGACGCCGGCGCCAGAAAGTGGATGTGGGAGTTTTGATTGGCCGGCGTCCAGACAGGCCTGGCACCAACCACCGATGGGGTGCCGGCGGGAGGCCAGACGACGAACAGACGGCCAGAGATGAACGGCTTTTACTCGGAGCGGGCCCAACTCACTGATCAGAAAACGCCCCAGATGTTCTCCCTTCGCTAAAACTTATATTATTTAGTTGGGTGCTATTTTTTTTTTGCATTTCTACATGTATGCTGGTTGCTGATGGGTACACTCGGGGCAGATTGATGTTCCACCACACCCTACCTATCGGGCTCCCATGGCTCAGCACTGGCTGCTGCCAGTCTTGCCTGCTCTCAGCACTGGTCAGCACTGCCTGCCAGTGCCAGTGCTGTCAGTGCTGCCACTGGCAGCAGCCAGTGCTGAGCCATGGGAGCCCGATGGGTAGGGAGTGGTGGAACATCAATCTGCCCCCGAGTGTACCTATTTACATATATTCTTTCCTTATTGTTCGGCCCACTTGTTGATGACTTCTACTCGAAGTCATGGGTATCTTCTCGAGTACCCACCAAATGCATGATGTAACTGCTTCAGTTATAGGTACGAAACATGTTCTGTACCCAGCAATTGTAAATGCCGTTATATCGATGTTGAAAATATGCGGCATTTATTCCCTTATTGATCGCTTCTTTATCGAAATGACAGAGCATTTACATTTGCCATTGCCTTCTTGCGAAACAAATCACCCTCCCCCTAAACCTGCTTACATCGAGTACGATCATAATCCACTTCTGATAAATAGTGCGGTCATATGAATTTTAGTTTTTACATTACCCTAGGTTCCTACTTCGCGCTATTTCACTCTCCCCCGCCATGCGCGGTCGGTGGAGCGGAGATGAATCACTGGCATGGTAGACTGTACCGCACGACACTCTTGTTCGGCGGGCTAGCCTACCACCCTGCCGCCGTCCCAGCGAGACGGCGGCTCTGCGCCTGACGGTCTCACTCAAGGCAGTATGTCTCACTGCTCTTCGGGGAATTTAGTGGGTACTGGGAAGCTTAGATTACGATGGCCTTTGCGATTAATTACGCACGAAGGTAGACTGATTTGCAACGGCCGGGTACTTCAATCATTTCATGTTTACCCTGCGCATCAGCACAATAATTTTATATTGATTGTTGCCGGGTAAGTCCTGTTAGAGTGAACGGCGACGTTCGATACAATTGCACGCAACGTAACGTATCCACATCCCACAAGCTGTGTTTTTTAACCATGCTAACTGATTCATGCTTCTGTTTTCAGATAAAAACACAGCATCATGTCTGACGACGAGGAGGTTTACTCGTAAGTACCGCTAATATCAACTGATCGATCCTTTTCATATCTTATCCATTCGTATGGCGGCGAACACCGTCTCTTGTGAAGAAGGCGTCCTAACTATTCTTGCATTTCGTTCTGCGCTATCTTATAAACTAACTGCGAAACATTTTCACGATTAATTTTGACTTTTCTGTTTTACGACATGAAGACTTTTGTTTGGTAAATTACTGTTTAATATTCATTTACTATTTACCACGTTTTTTGCTCTCATGTTAATGTCAGATATTTGAACTACGAAAAAATTCAGAAACTAAGTTTAAATGCTATTCCTCATTTTATTCACGTCCGGCATATAGCAGTACAGTTCATGGCCAATTTTAAATAGCAATAACTACTGAAATTTAGCAGTCAACTGTTCGTTCTTTTTTATCCATAAAATATAACTATTTTATCATTTTGATGTAAGCACCGCTTGTAGATACCATGATAGGATAAATATGTTTTTGGCATATCATCGAAAATTAATCTTCCAAAAATAACCTAAGCTAATATTTTTTTAGGCTCATGGGTGATTGAAGCCCCCCAAAATATTGTCTCGTTTCTGAAGCCACTAACGACGATCGCAAGCGCCCTAACCCAGTGTATTCATACAGCTAATTGCTTCAGACTATTTTATCAGTGTCTATGTGAAGTCGGTGTATGTCTATAATTTATTTTGCGCCGCTGTTACGTTTATCACTGCCGAGTCCGTACTCGGGTCAGTACGCTGACTAGGCTGACTTTGACGCCACTTTGCGTGCTTTGTCTCAAACTTTGTTTTTCGCTTAAAGCTGCGAGCCTGCTCGGCTGGGCTGATGCGGCCGTCGAGTTTCGTTGCTAACCGGGTGTGCCTCTGGTTTCAGTTCTGAGGAAGAAGAGGAGGTGTAAGTACCAACTGCAAATACCTACTAGAGTAGAGTCGGAGTGATCGAACACAAAGTTACACTGCGGGCGTTTTATCCTTACGTTTTGCCACCATATTTTTAGCATAAATATTTTGTGAATTGCTGATGGTCTCAATTTTTATTCTATGCCATACATATTTTTTGCAGACATAGTAGTATTAGAAGAAAAAAAACGTCAGAAACGTTCTGTTTTTTATCCTTACTTTCCGATTAAAACTGTTTGCTAGAAGACACACCTTCATACACAGACATAGACCCATCGCTAGTGTGGAGTGATTGACATAGAACAGCTATACCTTTTTCGTAAAACCCGCCCGTAACGATTAAGATATAATTAGCATTGACAGCTACAGGCGGGCCGATGTGTGTGACTTGCAGCTTCCATGCGACCTTCTATTTCCTTCTCTCCTTTACTCCCTTCTCTCTCTCTCTCTCTCTCTCTCTCTCTCTCTCTCTCTCTCTCTCTCTCTCTCTCTCTCTCTCTCTCTCTCTCTCTCTCTCTCTCTCTCTCTCTCTCTCTCTCTCTCCCTCTCTCCCTCTCCTTCCTATTCCTCTTTCTCTCTTCCCTCTCCACTCCCCCTTTCCTCTCTTCCCTCTCCCTCCTACATGTCTGCGTCGCCCACCGCCGCCGCTGCTCTATAACTTTATCTGACCGGCGCTCTGTCCTCCCATCTACAGTAGCGAGGAGGAGGAGGAGGCTCCCAAACAGGAGGAGTGAGTACCGCATGGCGTGTGTGACCCCCCCCCCGTCCTAACCACCACTGACCGACCCTCGCTAATGTGACACACTAAGATAATATACACAGCCCACGCGGTTATACATTTTGACATGCAAACACACTTGTTATCTGACTAAGCAGAAGGCACATTGTCACTTGTCAGAGGTGACTTGTGGTTATGCTAATCTTCGTACGAAATGACATATCGTGAGTTTACTTGCTTTACGAAAACTGGTTGTGCGGTAGGAAAAGGATGTCTGGCTAGGTGCTCTGGAAAGTTCCACTGCATGTTCCGCAAAATGGGTATCGTTTTGAACTGCAAATAATGTAACGAAAATGCCTTATGGTGTCATCATGTGCCAATGTGGCTAGCATGACTCCAGTATTTGTGAAAGGCAGGGAGGTTTGATACCAGAGGTAAATGTAGAAATATCGGCACATCCAGCATGCAATAAAAGTAAACAGTATGTACCTTGCCCGAAGCACGTGGTCGATTGGGATTCCTTCCTATACGTGCCGCTGTTTCGGTGCCACCCTAACGGTGGAACGGCGTTTTTCGTGTTCAGGGTACTGGCAAACAATAAAGGGTGCGGATATAATTGACCACCTGTGGTCCATTTAGGTGACAATGAGCCATTTTTACTGTAAAAAAATACGATGCCGGACTTGAACAGTGCCAGTTCCACCAAATTCCGAGCAAAAAAAAAAAACAAAAATCGGATATCGTGTTATGTATGACGGACATGCTGCAAGAGCGTCAAACTCTTTGCAAGTAACCGATGGTATAACATCCATCAATTAGTTATCAGACGAGAGTTGGCTTTTATGTCGATTATAAAACGGGAAATTCACCTTTTCATGCTTTCATTGCTGGTTTGAAATCGTTATTCTTTGTCCTTCTGGTTGCCAACTAGCTCAAGGAAGGTGAGGAAAAGTCACGAAACTAAATACATATGCAGACCGCGATATATTACAGAAAAATGCAAGGGCTACAGCCTACAACATATGCACTGAGCAGGCTGGGAATGTACTGACTACATCAAACAACAATTCAATGTGTCTGCAAAACCCCAGACTGTTTTTACACCGCTACAATGCCCATCATATCAAAAGAATAACCAATTTTCCTAACCAATGCCTTTTCACAGCATGTGATGCATAGCTAACCTCACCGAGAAATATGAATGCCAACCTAACACGTCATCGACCTCATTTAATACCGCCCCAGTCGTCGAACTGTGCACCGTGACTGTAGAAAACTCACCAGCAGACGTAAAACTCAATCACTTTGCAGCGCAAACTCTTTGCGATGAAGTATGCCCATAGTTTACTAGCGCTAGTTTCTAGATTTAGCGTAACTCGAGATCAGTCAAATGCCGACTTGGAATGCTTTAGTCACTGGTTAGCCAGCTAGCTACCCATAGCGTTTGAATTAGGCACTGACCTCTAGTGGTGCTAAGCTGCGCCGTCAGTAGCGCCCACAAGTGGTTCACTAACGCGCCCTTCCCGTCGCCCACAGGCCGAAGCCTGCAAAGTAAGTGGGAGGGCTGTGCCGTGGTGCTGTGACGGTGTGGAAACTGACGCACATCTTGTCTCACTGTCCACCACCTCAGTGTACATTTCTCCCGCAGAGACGTGAAAATTTATGTGGCTTTTTGTTATTCATATAAAGTCAAGTAAAACTTGAAAGTTGAAAAGTTTTTTTTAAGAAAAAAAACGAAGTTTGATTAAAATAAATAGACCTTCGAAAGACATTCGAATTTCGGGACAAATCCTTGACCAAGGATATTTGTGGACACATTTTTGGTAAAGAAAAAAAAAACAGCCGAAGACTATTTTTTAGTCAAAGCTTCTCATGACTCCCAATTTTCACGTCACTCGTGTGTCCACAATCCTCCACGTTCGTTTTCAGCTTCTTGTTTTCAGCTATCCTGTGAGGTGTTGCGTGGTTGTGCATGCCTCCGACCCGTCGGGCGGCCGGTTTGACCCAGCGTGGTGGTGTTTTTTCACGGCGTGTGTGACCTGTGGACGGGCTCCGTACCTCCGTTTTCGGTGCTCTACCTGTGACACGCCCCGTACCGCTGGTGGCGGTGCTCTGTCTGCGCTGTGGCGCTGGTTTCGGCCGGACAGCGGCGTCTAACCCCACATCTATCATGTGCCGCCGTGTGATCCACCCACACCCCTGCCGTGTGTGGGGGAGTGGACGCTTGCGTTTGTCCGTGTGCCGGTCGGGCTATCCGTGTGTTCAATGCCGCTTGCTCTGGCGCTGTTGAGTCGGTGGGAACACGCTATATCTGTTTCATCATCGATCGTAGTGTGACACGAGGCTTGGTAAAATCGTGAGTATCGCTTTACGACCGAACCATGGCGAATCTTCAGTTGCTTTTAGCAGTCGCTGGCATTTAGGTTCAATGAACTTATTCATAAACCTGCGCTGTATTTATGTTAAGTCGCATTCTGCCTAGCTATTTTCGCTCAGTCGCTCTTTAGTTTGCTGTTCTATTTAACAACAATTATATAACAACAAGCAAACACGGCTTAAGCTGACATCGCCAACGCATAATGGCTCATTGTTTAATTGTTTATGCTGGGAGGCCTTGCCTGGTCTGTTTATGACTCATGATACATTTCCAGGGAATCCGGCCCAATCCTGCCCGGGTACAGTGTCCATTGGAGAAGTCGGAACGCCTATCGTATTGTACCTACGTTCGCCAATCGCCATACAGTGACTCGATACATTATGTTCACGTGCTCTGTTGTTACGTTCCAGGCATGCTGAGGAGAAGAAAGAGGAGAACATCTTCACTGTAAGTATGCCGCTAACATCTACATTCCTTTAACATCCACAACCAAGCGCCATTTCACGTCAAACAAAAGATGCAATGAAGAACGAATCTAATAATTCACATGGCGACTTGTTCGCAAATAGTAGAAATATGTTATCTACAAAGTATTTTTTTTTTCTAGTTCCATGTCCTAACTGTCTATGATTTCGCCGAATTCGCCTCAGCGTGACATTTTACCTCTCAGGAATTCCTTTTTCCTTTGACGTAGTAACGCGCGCTTAATCAGCAAGCGTGAGCCCCTCATGTTCCCTAACATACTCGTATTATGATGACCTGACCGTTACCCCCCGTGGCGTCTGACAGCATCGGCAGCAGACCACCACCTCCGAGCTGGATGAACAGCTCAAAGAGTACATCGCCGAGTGGCGCAAACAGCGCGCCAAGGAGGAGGAAGAGCTGAAAAACCTGCGCGAGAAACAGGCCAAGCGCAAGGTGAGACGATCGGCAACAGCGAGTTAAGGTCAAACTGGACTTGCGCCTTGAAAAACTGCTTTGCGCTAGGAGGCTAGAGAGCCAGGTTTGTTCGGGAAGCTACTGTGCATTGAAATAGCGTGTAATCAACGGGACTCTCGCATGCATACTTGTCTGCTGCTTGTATTCACTTCGTGTGGTCACCTATATCTCGTTATTCAACGCCGCATCGCATCATTCTTACATCAGAGCACGACCTTTGATGGCCAACCTCCTTATGATGATGACGACCCAATGACGATGATGATCCTCCGTCTTCAGGTCCTGCGTGCCGAGGAGGAGAAGCGCCTGGCGGCCGCCAAGAAGGTCGAGGATGAGCGCCGTCTGCGCGAACAGGAGGAGAAGAAGCAGCGCGAGATGGAGGAAAAGCGCCGCCGCCTCGAGGAGGCCGAGAAGAAGCGCCAGCTGCTCGAGCAGGCCTCCAAAGCCACCGCCGGAGGAAAGATCAAGATCAGCAAGAGCGGAGACGCGGTGAGCTGGGAAGGATGGGAAAGAGGAGAGGGCGTGGACGTGGGAGTGATGAGACTGAATACCGTTACGGAGGACTTCTAAGAGATATGCCCCTAAGAGCCAGTGTACGTTAGAATCGCACATTCTCTCTAAGTGTCCAATTTCAAAAGTCAAAAGTCAAGTCCAGAAGCACTACGATCATGAAAAAATAAGACTGCTGAAAATGTCAATGAGGAGTGAGGACGACTTACGTCAACTCGATGCGAAGCCGTCTGACCCCGCCCCTTTCCCCTCAACAGACCAGCTCCACGCCCGCCAAGGCCGAGGTCATGAAGACTAAGGAGCAGCTGGCCGAGGAGAAACAGCTCGCCATGAGCGTCCGCATCAAGAAACTCAACCTGGACGTGAGTGAAGCCGCCTCCGTGGCTGATCGAAGCCTGCTTTGACTCACGCTTAGCTCGCAAACGTCAAGTACCTGATTTGTAATATTCGGGTCACATTTGTTTGAATTGTCTGCTTGGGTATCGGAAACAATGGCCTATGCAAACCGTTCTGAGCTGGTTAATAATTTGCTGGTTGTTATTCATCAATTAAATACGTAATATTGACTAAAATATGCGTCATGAATCGATATAATTATGTCCACATCGATAGAAACTAACGGGACTCAGATTAAACACCGCAAGCCAGCAATGCTATCTTTTTCAATAGCGCTGATCCTAATCTTCCGCTGGCTCTGCTCATCCCAGGGCATGGGCCTGGAGTCGCTCAAAAAGAAGGCCGATGACCTGTGGACACAGCTGGTGCAGCTCGAGACGGACAAGTACGACCTCGAGGAGCGTCAGAAGCGCCAGGACTACGACGTAAGTTGGCGTTATGATACAGGCCCGATACCTGCTTGGGAAGAGCATCCGAGGGGATATACTAGCTGGCATATTACTAGGAAGCTGCACTATGTAGATGGGTTGCTACTGCAGCTGTAATTTTAATAATTTTTCCCCAGATCTGATAAACCTTTGAAAGGGAAAACCGGGATGTTTTTGCTACTTGTTGGAGTTAAAATGTCGATATTCAACGTCCGATACTAAAGACATAAAGTAATTGTTGGGTGAAGTGACAGACCAAATTCAAAACATAATTTGGTTAAACCATATGTTTTTATTGGCGCCAGCCCCGCTGCGAGGCCGTGAGAGCCCAGGCGACTGTCCTGGTCAGCCGTTTCTGCCACGACAGTAAGCAACCGATCTGTATGACCCTTAGTAGATGGATAGGTTGATGATCACCTAGCCTGAGTTAATAGGATGATGTAGTTGATAGTTGTTGAAAAGGTTGATCTCCTGAATTTGACAGTTTCATACTTAGAGACTATAGTATTTACTTTATGCATCGAAACCTCCAATGGAAGCGTGTGTGTAGATAATGCCCGTGTAGACGAGATAATTTGGTAGACAGAAACTGATAGGATGGAGCAGGGATGGAGCATGACTGATGAGTAGCCAAGCATCCGTCGCCGTGTGTGGTGTCCTCAGTGTTCTGGTCTCCGCTGTCAGCGTTCCGTGTGCCGTGTCGTATATCAAAGTGTATTCAGCAGCGGCGGCGGCGTATCATAGCTCCTTGGCTCCACGTTTGTTGTAGCTCAAAGAGCTCAGGGAGCGGCAAAAGATGCAGCTCCGCCACAAAGCTCTTAAGAAAGGACTTGACCCCGAGTAAGTGCCGGAATATAACTATAGGTGACCCCAGCACGCCGAGCAGACTGGCCATACCTCGCTGGCTGACCCGGGGCCGGCCAGTTCACCCTATTTCCATAGACGCCCCACTATTGTAGACCCCGCCGGAGCACAGACCACAATTTTCTAGCACCAGCTGCACGTGTGACTACGCCCAGATCTCTTCATGTATTATAGCGCGAGTAGATTTATCTTTGCATGGTGTAGATGCTTTTTTCTACTGATAGACAACTTTCCATAAAGTAGTGAGGTGGGACAAAATTTTGAGCAAAATTTGCTGGTTTCCTCTAAATCTTATTTCTCCTTTATTTGTAGTTTTTCGGATAGTTTTTATTACCAAATCATGTTTGCGAGACGTAGATGGTCACAGATATAACAAATGGCATGTTTTTACAAATATTGAATCGGTAGGTACGAGTATAACAAATAGTTAAAAAGGTCTCACGAGCATAGCATCAATATAAACCAAACATCCGTAATCCCGCTCAGTTACCTTACTGGGTCGCAGTGGTGGTATGCTGCACCATGCGTGCACAAAGAGCAACAGACCCTCACCCCATGCCCGCTCCAGAGCCCGATAACGGGCTGGGGAGACCACCCTGACATTCCGGCGGCCCCAGCGGCCGCAGCCCACCATTGTCTCGCCTCGAAACTGTTCTTCGTCACGAACTTTGAGGCAGACGCCACCGCAAGGCTGCTTTCGCCGACCCAGACCTTACCTGGCCGGCATTTTTCTCGGCGGATCTGCCGCTGCCGATATACCATACCTAACCACGGACAACTGTGACCCAAATAGCACCTTTTTCTACACCAGCTCGAGGCCACGAACCTGAGCTGGCGGCGGGAGCGAACTGACGAAACTTTGCAGCGCAGGAGTGGAGCTTTGAGTTGACCAGTGCAAAACGGCGCATTGAGGAAAGCTATTTATCAAACAGCCGCCAGCCCACGCGGAGTTTTGATAAATAGCCTCACACATATTTTGCCGTTCACACACCGGCAACTCAAGCTCTCACGTCTTGCCACCGAATTTTCGTCATTCTCTCCCCGTCGCCGCCCTAGCCTCTGGCCACCCTGCCCCGCCCTAGTCTGTAGCCACAGTAGTGTGTAGACCCCCGGTGCGCCTGTGCCTGCGGCCACCTGGCTAACCCCCCGTCGCCTCTGCACGACACAGCTGAAGGAGCTCAAGGAGCGACAGAAGATGCAGCTGCGACACAAGGCCGTCAGGCTCGGACTCGAGCCCGAGTAAGTAGACGGGGAGGGGATGGTCCGGGACGAATTAATTTTACTGTCCGGGGTTGAAGTGACTTCGTAGGAGCTCCTGGTCGTTGGGGATTGGTGGTGGAGCGAGTTGGGCCCGCTCTTATTCATACGGCAATGTCCACATGTAAAATCAACCGTGTCCGAGCATCCAATTCTTCAAAATAGGTCCAGCTTGGGGGTATAATATGAACTAATGAACCATATGCTCGAAAACTTTAGCCACGTAAACGGGTACAATAGAAACCATGTAAACGGGAAATGAATCTAAATAGGGGTAGAGTAAGTGACATGATATGGACTAAAACGGAACAACGGTAACGGCGCTAATGGCATTACCGCCGCTACTGCACGACTAGCCGCAAGACACGCCGGAACGAAGAGTAACAAGCCGGTCCAGGTTGGTTTGTATCGTATTGTGTGTGTAATGTAAAATTAAATCAGTTCAGTTGGGCTGGAGAGGGCATTTTCAATTAATCGTCGCTTATCGTTGTTCAATGTAAAGTACTGCCTAGTGCCTAGCTCTGTAAATATGTATATCTGTGGCTTAGTTGATCTGTAACGGCACTGGTGACATATTGAACAGGACCTAGCGTTAGAAAATTACTGTCATATCACGCCAAACGGAATACACAGGCGATACTTTCACCACATCGTATCACCGTCTTCACCGGTGACGACGTCCTGGGAAATATCCAGTTTGCGTGTTTATTTCGGACTTTTCGCTGTACTTGTTCGATGTGTTAGGAATGCGCTGAAGAGCTGCATTAAAATCGGTTCTTTGGTGCGGCCGGATCCGGTTCATGTCGCGATGTCCGGCGGTAGCGTGTGTGACTCCGAGTCGCGCCCCGTCGCTGCCGCGCCTATCTGACCGCATCGGCTTCCTTCCAGGGCCCTGACTGGAAAGCACCCGGTAAGTTGACAGTGGCGACTCACGCACCCCGTATCGGTACGGTTATACTGGACGATGAATCCGCAATGCTACACCGGGCTCGGTCCGTTAGAAATGCCTTACAATGACAACACTTTCTAATAATGGGTGAAAGGGGGATTATTTTGGTCATTTGGAACCATGCTAGCGGTAAATTAGTGCATGTCGTGTTAAGGTCGGAGTACAAATCTAAAATATCACTGCTAGATCAATATGCAAATGTGATATTAAGCACTACCGCCAAATGACCTCGGATTTACATAATCCGTCCGAATCGCTTGATACGAGCAAATAGAGCAGAAATAATTCATAGCACTTTCCCAGGTCACACTCATTACAGTGAACTCAGAATATCTTACGTAAATAATTTCATTCTTAAACATCGACCGCTCGTTCTGCCCACAGCCCAAGATCCAGACCGCCTCCAAGTTTGAGCGCACCATCGACCGCCGGACCTACGTCGACAAGAAGGATCTCTTCGCCGGCGTAAGTGACACCTACGACTCTTTTCACATACCGTATTTGTGCCGGGTTGTCGACTCGAGCGCTCGCGATCGCATAGAGACTGGGGCCGATTTTCGGCCCGGCCAGCCGGCGATGGCACCGATTTTTGGAGCCGCCTATCTGACTATCATGCAGGTATTTGTTTGTGATTTGCGCTGTTTGCTTTTTATGGTCGTGGTCACGGTCAGAATGAAAGTACAGTGGATGTTCAGTCAAGGCTACCGCGGAATTTGTCGAGGACGACATGCCAAGACACTGCCTGTTCGACGTTCGTCTCTACACTTTGCACTCCACATGATGTGCATAGGCTCCGCTCACACGATGAATTCACGACTCTATGCTCAATTTTGTCTAAATTGTAACGTAGACGACTTTCGTGTTTGATGGTCTAATCAAACTAACGGGTCTTCAGAAAAGCAGCGGTGTTTCATAAAACGGTCTTAATCGTCTGGGACATCCTATTAAACCAAAGCACGGCCAGTTATGGTTAATTATAAAACCATTGCTTTGCAACGGGTGCCGACCGTTCCATATTTTATCAGCCCAGCGAAAAGTTCCTCGATTGTCATCAGTCATACTGCCTGCATGGTAACTTATTTGGTCTAATTGAGCCGGGTCCAGTAGCCACGTCCATTTTTGAACACGCCTACAAGTTATATTCAAAACTCATGTACTTCATTATTGCGTGATTAGAATCTTGAAATGACATGCATAGTCCATCATCAAGTGAGTTATTTTAGGGTGATGTCAAATATGCAATCTGGAAATATTTTCTACTAAAAAAAAAGAGCTTAACAACCCGGGAAACAGATCGAATTAGCATATTCAGTGTAGCTCGTCTTTTGAAGGTCAAGTTTGCCCGAGCAGAATTGAAACATTGCACCAACCTTGCTGTTGCGAACCGGTAACACCATCGCTGTTTAGGTGTTGAAGTGTGTTTATTTGAAGTTAATTTATTATTTTGACTGCATATATTGGTTGAGCATCGGATGCATACGTAAATGTGCCGGACAGTGGGAGTGTCAGTGTGGGCTGAAAATGCGGGGGATCTGTTGGCGGCGTATCAGAGCGCCTTGTATGCCACAGGGATGGGACAATATCAATAAAGAACACCTCGAAAAGGAGTGGGGTGAGAAGAAACAGGAGTGGGAAAAGCGGCCCAAGAGTAAGTGACGTCACTAGTCGGTGTCACCAGTCGTCAGCTAGCGGCGCGTTATCAATTTTTTACACGCGCCCACCACGGTCGAATCCGGCCTAGGACGTGCGGCTCGACGTGGAACCTTAGCTTAGATTTTTCCCCGCAGGTGGCAGCACCGGCGCGGCCGCTGGACTGGCCCGACGCCGGCGGCTGACCGAATGACTGACCCTGTACGTTGCATGCCGCTGTACAAAGGCGGGCGTGTGCCGTCGTAGAATTTTGACCGTAGTGGGCGATGTCATCTACAGGGCTTTATCAACCAGGAGAAGGAATGCAAGGAGAAGCAGTGGGCGGAAAAGTTGAAAGACTTCGACCACCGCTCCAAAGGTCTGTAGGGGCTTCGGAGCCGCACTAATAGCACGCTATTTAACAGTTTATTATACCCTAACGACCCTTTATTGGTGTAGCATCAGATTCCTTCTGTGTATGACACAGTGATCTGGGTTGACGTTTACTAGAACAATTACAATGTCGTACTTGAGTCAGTCAGAATCTTAGTCAGAGTCAGATGTCATAGAGTATTTGTCTCGATGCGACTTAAGTTTGGGCGTGAATTTACTTCAGCCGACTGTTAGACTCTGCAGTAAAGGTAAATAAAACCAATGACCCGATCAATTCTCTTCGTGAGCAAGTTGTGTGTCTTTTCTGTTCTATCGCTTCCGATTTAGGACTTCTTCTCTGTGCAATGTCATCTTTCTTTTACAGGGGAACGACTATCTGTGCTCTGGTTGTGTTCGTAAGGCAGCTAGGGGATCGACTAATAAAGCTCTCTTCTACCAACTGTCGAAACTTGTGTCGAAACCCTCGACATAACTATTGCAGCTGTTACCCCCTTTTGATGCATAATTAGTCTTTATGCGTCGTGGATTGAGTGGCGTCGAGTTCTATACTGTCAAAAATAAAATCCCATACATCATGATTTTTCTCAAAGCCACTAAAACGCCACACCAAGAAGCCCTCTCCCAAAAATTCGGTGACCTTCACCGACCTGCCCCGCCCCGATCTGACCACCCGCTGTCCGTCCCCAGCGCGCCTCCCCTCCACCCCTCCCCGATCTGACCCACCGCTGTCCATCCCCAGCGCGCCTCCCCAAGTGGTTCGGTGTCGCGGCCCGACCTGCCCCACCCCTCCCCGATCTGACCACCCGCTGTCCGTCCCCAGCGCGCCTCCCCTCCACCCCTCCCCGATCTGACCACCCGCTGTCCGTCCCCAGCGCGCCTCCCCTCCACCCCTCCCCGCTCTGACCCACCCGATGTCCGTCCCCAGCGCGCCTCCCAAAGTGGTTCGGTGAGCGACCCGGCAAGAAGTCGGATGACCCCGAGACCCCCCAGGAGGAGGAGAAGGAGGAGGAGCTAGTACCCCCGGCCGAGATCGAGCCCGAACCCCTGGTCAGTACGGCTGATACACGGCAGAAAAATAACAATGGGTAGATACCTGGCTGGATGAAATACGGCCTACACATACACGTCCGTACACGATACACACGCTGGTAATATACGATACACGATACAAATATACAACCGTCTAAATGTTGAAATAACTTTAAGATAACAAGCATTGCAAATTGGATAAAGACGAACAGTAATGCGTTGTTCTTAGCCCGTGTAGCCTTACCCTATTAGCTAATTACGATAAATAAGCAAGAGTCGATCTGTAGAGATAGCCATTGACGATTGATCGTTGTTTCCCCAGGAGGAAGAGGAGGAAGAGAGTGAGGAAGAAGAGGAGGAGGAGGAAGAGGAAGAAGAGGAGGAGGAGGAAGAGGAATAAACTCTTCCAAAGTAAGTGTACAGTAAACGCATGCATGTCGAGCCAGTGTCTGATGGGCCGTTCGCTGTTTCCCTAACGAAGAGGTGGGATAATATGACCGCTTCTGATACTGCGGCACGATTTAATAATTTCACAGTTCAATTTTTTCATGACAAATTTCGTCCCTTAAATTCATTCAAATCTGACCTCCAGCTCTCAGCTGTCACTGGGTTGATCGAACAAAAAGACACGAGTGAGATACTTCCGAAATCCGGCGTATCATGTTTGGAGTCGAGATCTCTGCAATATGCTACAGGTCACAACCGGCTTGCTCCGGCTGCCGCCCTGACACCCATCTGACCACGCGTAACCCATCTTTTTCAGTTCTCATTCATGGTCCGGCGATCGGTTCCGTCCGCTGACGTGCTGCGGGCAGCGGCAGCGCCCTCTACAACATCGTGAGCGATCACAGCGCCACCTACACGGTCCGGGCACGGCCGGCCGGGGCCCACCCAGCCCAGTCCCGACCGACCGGTCCCGCCGTAGCGGCCTGCTGGGCCCCAGTGCGCGGCGTCCGCCGGTCGCCGGGCCGAATCTGTGTGCCTCATATGTCTCCCGATGCTCGTGACGCTTCTGTTGCCTCTGTTGTACTTTGACGACTCATAAATGACTCGGTACGTAACGCGATGTTTTCGGAGAGGCGGAAGGATGAACAATGAACAATCGGTTGGGACGGACGAGTCTTCTTTATGGCGGCCTAGGCATAACATCACAAAAAGGCGGATATTCGCCACTGACTGAGTAACTGTCAATGTGGTCACGATCAACCCTCTTTACGAAGAACACTTCCACGTATGTACTGCTACTAGTCATCAGCACAGCCTAGAAATGCCTTCGAGAATTAGAACTAATTCAAAAACAATATAAGCAGCTTCCCTAGTGTCTGCGACATTTATTGTCGGAAAGAAGCTAATGATTTCAGGCCAACAGCTACACCAGGAACTAGGAAGTTAGAAAACATCACCAGAAACTGCTTAGATGATTCATGACGAATTTGTCAAATATTCCACTGCAGGGAAGCACCTTGCACAAGGGTGCTGATTAGTTTCGAAGAATCATATGAATTTATGAATTAGCAACCAAATGACAGACGAATATCGTACATCAGCCATGCTTTTTTAGTGTTAGTGTTGCTGTTATGTTGTAGTTGAATTAGTCCCTTCAGATATAATCGCAGGACCACGGGATAAAAGCTGTGGAGGCGTAGGGGGAAATATGCTGAAGTGACCACCAAGTAGTGCACCACCTTGGATCAGCTCGTCCCTAGAAGGGTCACAGAGGGTGGCCTCAAGACCCCCTTAGGGAACCTACTCCAATGAGAAGGCTTCCCTATTATCCCGGCAGTTGCTAGTGGGTATTTCGCCACACACCGTTTGCTCGGGGGGGGGGGGGGCGTTAAACCCCCCAGCCGATAACTCGAGAACCAATAGGCACAGCGAAACGTACGAGGCGGCAAACGAAAGAGCGCGACGAGACGCTTCAGATGGGTACTTTAAAGTTCAATTTTGAGGTCACAGGTCGGGTCAAGGTCAGGTCAAACACCTGAAATCGGGCTTTCAGTAGCATGGACTTCAGGACTTCGCAATGGGTGCCTCTCGTCAAAAACTCTGTCAAAACGGTGCACAATCCATCATATAGGGCCTACAAGAGTGTCAGCTCCATGTAGGGGTCTGTCAGCATAGGTCAGGGTCAAGGTCAGGTCAACCGGGTAGGCACATATCCCCGAAAATCAAAACTGATATTCGCAGCCTGTGACACATGTTTTATGGGTAATTTGGGGCGTAGAACACGATGGTGACATTCATTTTATCATATGTGTACGTGTTTGGCTCAAAAAGTTCAATTTAAGAAATGCATGTATCATGGTCGTGAAGTAGTCACGAGAAATTGCCAAGATTAAGTTCAAGATTTTGGAAAATGCGGAACGATAATCAATAATCGAAGACAGCCATTTGATTGCTTATAGTATTTGCAGTCTAATGGCGTTTACGGCATGTCTGTATGTCTATTCTGTGATTTTATATGATTTTTTGAACATATGCCGTTTTTGGTCGAAAACTCAGAAACAATGACGTCACTAAAACCTCGATATCTCAAAAGTTTTCCGACCGATTTTTTTTGAAACTTTGTCACAATACACTTCAATCAATTCCCTACAGGTACCCAAAATTTGGCGCGCCTGCGGCGCGCCGTTTTTATGCTATGGCTCGGCGAAAAAAGTGGGGGCGTTTAACGCCCCCCCCCCCAGCAACTCGCGGGTTATTCCTGGCTAACGACCACCGTAAAAAGACGGGATGCGACTGGAATCCATAGCAATTTGAATGACATCACTGGCGGATCCAGGCTTACGTTTTGGGGGGGGGGGCAACTCATGCAGGAGCCAAACCTAGGGTACCCCCAAATTCTGTTTTCTCATCGGATTTAGGCCACTTATTTTTCGTCACAGCCCTGATACTATGAATATTTTTTTTCTAATTAAAAAGAAAAAATATAAATGGTAGCCCACCCGACCCATGCCTTTATATTACTTTGTAAACACTTACCATTGCTTTTGTCGACCAGTTAACCCGCTTCGAGTCAGTGCTTGTGTCCCTTTGCGGGCCGGGAGGTGGTAAAACACCCCCTGTCCAACTCGCCTCCTGGGCCACGCACTGATTGAACTATGTTTCATTATCGTTTGGGGGAGGGGGCAAACGGGCCACTTTAGGCCTCTGGGAAGGGGGCATGTCCCTCCCTGGATCCGCCAATGTAAGAGACCATTGGAGCTGCAGTTGGGTACCTCAGACGTCAGGGTACGCCCTCAGATGTATAGGACTCGCGTGGAGACCTCTTATGCTATAGTGGACTGAAAGGACCCAAAGGAGCCCGTCTAGGGCTCCCTGAGATAGACGTGGGCCCTCAGGAGCCCGCCAGAGCCCCCAATGAGGGATAAGTGAGGGATACCAAGTGCCTGCAATCGCACATTGCATAAGCCATAACGTATCAGTGGCAGATCCAAGGGGGGCCACATGGGTCATGACCCCCCTTGGTGCCCGGGGGCACCACAGGCCTGTCAGGGGCACCACCGACCTAGCAGGGGCACCGGGCACCACCAGCCCGCCAGGGACACCACAGGCCTAGCAAGGGTACCACGGGCCTGTGAGGGGCCCCACAGGCTTGTCAGGGGCACCCCAGGTCTGTCAGGGACACCAGAGACCTGCCAGCGGCACCACCGGCCTCGCAGGGGCACCATGGGTCTGTCAGGGGCACCAGAGGCCCTAGCAGGGGTACCATAGGCCTTACAGGGGCACCACCGGCCTTGCAGGGGCACCTTGGGCCTGTCAGGGGCACCATAGTCCTGTCGGGGCCCAGGGGCACCAGCGGCCTAGCAGGGGCATCACAGGCCTGCCAGGGGCACCACCGGCCTCGCAGGGGCACCATGGGCCTGTCAGGGGCCCCACCGGCCTCGCAGGCATCACGGCATCACGCAGGGGCACCTTGGGCCTGTCGGGGGCATCACGGGTCTGTTGGGGGCACTTTAGGCTTGTCAGGGGCACCACAGTCCTGTCAGGTCCCAGGGGCATCAGCAGCCTAGCAGGGGCACCCTAGGCCCGCCAGAGGCACCACAGGTCTGCCAGGGTCTAGGGGCACCACAGGCCCAGCAAGGGCACCACGGGCCTGCTGTCAGGGGCACCTCAGGCTCCCGTGCCCCCCCCCCCCCCGCTGGATCCGCCAGTGATGCCACACCACGCGAAACACCGCCAACTACCAGCTGCCGCGCCATAAACACGTGCCAACCACAGTCTTTTTTTGAAAGTGGCGACTCCGCTCGCGCAACTTTTGACTGACCCTCACTGCTACCATATTGCCTCCATATTACGCTGTGGAAAGCTTTACTTCAACAAGTGGCTAAAAACCTCCATCAAGGTATATTTTCTTAGCAATTTTTCTGACGTTTGGGGGGGGGGGCCAAACAGGCCACTTTAGGCCTTTGGGGGGGGGGGGGGGGGCATGGCCCTAAATGCCCCCCCCCCCCTGGATCCGCCAGTGAATGACATCGTCATCGCCAGTAGGCCTTCATTCAGGGCCTCCTGTATGAATTGACCTGCATTACATATGTGAGTAAGAAAATTCACCTTCCAAAATAAATGGCGGTAATGCAAAGAAAGGATGAGCTCATTAGTCCTGGGCTGACAAAATAATCGCGCGAGCTACCATGTGATTACGGGCCAGGTTAAAGTCCGTTCCTGAGTTACAAACTTACAACTCCCTGTGACTGCTCAGTCCGAGGAAGATACATATAAAATGAGAATATTCCAGGTAGGCCCGGCAGCACCGGATCTCAGTTCCTTATTAGCGCAAAGGCATCGATATGTCATCACATGATAATATTACACAAATCAGCACAGTATGTCAATTATGACCATTGACCGTCAATCGACTAAACAAATCGAAACGATCTAGTACCAACGACATAGGCGAGATGCTTGCAACGTCCTGAGCAATCCACGACGAAACAGACACTTCACTTCAAGAGTCCCGCTCGTATCACAACACTATAAAATCATCTCGTCATCCACCGATAACACGCAACATCGTTCATTCACCCCACCCGCTTGTCCCAACCCACTGACACGGCGGGACACCCCCAGCACCCTTCCCTCACCCTTCCCTCTCGTTAGAGACGCACCTGACGGTCGTCACCGCTTCAGAACCTTGACAAACGTCTCCCGGGGGATGTCGATGTTGGCTATCCGTTTCATGCGTCGCTTGCCCTCCGCCTGTCGCTTCAGCAGCTTCATCTTTCTGCTGATGTCGCCGCCGTACTGGGGAGGGAGGCAGATGCGTCAGTGAGTGAGAATGCCGTCTACTTTGTAGGTTTCTTTCGCAAGGAAAATGAGCACATTCCGTAACGATTCGGAAAGCATCCCCAATGACATGAAATTGATTAAGGAGGATCTGAAAAGGAAAAGCAATCGCAGACAACACTAACCTGATACACCTCAATAACTTAGCATGAAGTGAAGCATTTCAATGGTTGCGATTAACGATCTTCGTAATGCCACGCTAAAGCTATAGCCACTAGCCAATCCTGTTGTATTGTGTTTTTAATCGTTCACTACATCTCAGAGTAACGACAACGGCTACTTCTTTCTTCAACCCTCACTCACACATTTGGCTAGCACGTCCTTTTTGAGTGCCTTGACATCTGCCCTGGCGAGGATCTTCCCTCCGACGGCCGCCTGGATGGCCACGCTGAACATTTGTCGCGGGATGGACTCTGCCAGTCGGGCACACACCGCCCGGCCGATGGAGCGAGCGCGGCTGGTGTGGACGATGAGGCTCAGTTCCTCCACCGGCTCGCCGTTCAGTAGGATGACCAGCTGAAAATGGACACAAGGGTCAGTGGGAACAAAGCAGTTACGTAAAACGTACGGAATTAGTCACTGAAAAAGGAAACAATGCTAAGCCAAAAAACGCACACAAGCGGTTATCTAGACTCAAGAAAAGGGCGTGGTGATGGTCCGCTTAAAACGGAGCGCTATCATAAAAGAAGAACCCAACAAAAACACCGGTTTATCACATAACTATTGCTGTCAAAAAGCACCTGCACAGCTGCAGCACAAGTTGCTCTGCTACAACCACCCACCTTCGACAGATTCGTCGTCTCATAGCCAGCATCCTCATAATCGAAGCTAGCGTAGCCGGACGTCAGCGACTTGAGCTCGTCGTAGAAGTCGACGACCACCTCGCTGAGCGGCATGGTGGCGCGCACCATGATGCGTTCGTTGTCGATGTTGGTGGCCTCCGACTGGTGACCGCGACGCTCCATCACCAGCGCCTGCACAGCGCCGAAGTACGCGTCTGGGGGACACAGACAGCGTTGTTAGAGGGTCACGGCGCCTAAGTAAGCGTCTGTGTGGCGATGGGACGCATAAGAAGGCGTTAGAGAGACACGGCGCCGAAGTACGCGTCTGTGTGGCGGTGGGACGCAGAAGGCGTTAGAGAGACACGGCGCCTAAGTACGCGTCTGTGTGGCGGTGGGACGCAGTAGAAGGCGTTAGATAGACACGGCCCCGAAGTACGCGTCTGTGTGGCGGTGGGACGCAGAAGGCGGAGAGACACGGCGCCGAAATACGCGTCTGGAGGGGACGCAGACAGCGTGGTTAGAGGGACACCGCGCCAAAGTACGCTTCTGTGTGGCGATGGGACGCAGAAGAAGGCGTTAGAGAGACACGGCGCCTAAGTACGCGTCTGGGTGGCGGTGGGACGCAGAAGGCGTTAGAGAGACTCAGCGCCTAAGTACGCGTCTGTGTGGCGATGGGACGCAGAAGGCGTTAGAGAGACTCAGCGCCAAAGTAAGCGTCTGTGTGGCGATGGGACGCAGAGGAAGGCGTTAGAAAGACACGGCGCCGAAGTAAGCGTCTGTGGGTCGGTCGGACAGGGACGGACATGGTTAGAGGGACACGGCACCTACTTAACAGGCCGTCTGTGGGTCGGACGGGAGCGTTAGAGAGACACCGTCGGCACCAAAGTAGGAGTCTGTGTCAGTAAAATACACACGTACTAACTGACGTGATTTCGTGAAATGCTAGGAGTTACACGATATTTGGGTTGAAATTAGCTGTAAATACAATGTCATCATCAAAGCCAAATCATCAAGCTACCTCCTGTGACACTTAACTTAGCGTCATGGGGTTAATAGCAGCTTGGCTAATAACACGCAATTAGCACAGTTACAGCGCCAAATCATCGATCTTTAAGCAAAGATCAAACGCCCGGGAGTGGGGATCAAGCGCTCGCGCGGGCGCAAGATCAGAGGCACGTTGAAAGCCGCTCCAAACCCTACTCATTTATCAGGCTCCCAAACCGCAGTGGTATCAGAGGGAGGGGTATCAGGGGGAGAGGGGCAGAGGAGCGGGGAAGGAGAGGGGGAGAGGTGTCGATGGGTCGCGGGCGAGGCGTTGAGCTGCCCGCTGGCGCCCTACCAAACGCGATCAAAGTCGTCCCTCCCCTCAGCCCCGTCCCGTCCCTCCCGGCCAGTCGGCAGCCGCGCCAGCTAGTATATCATGGAACGAGCACGGCAGCAGTTATTGA
This sequence comes from Amphibalanus amphitrite, assembly GCF_019059575.1. Taxonomy (NCBI): domain Eukaryota; kingdom Metazoa; phylum Arthropoda; class Thecostraca; order Balanomorpha; family Balanidae; genus Amphibalanus; species Amphibalanus amphitrite. The sequence goes on along the minus strand of NW_024881727.1, from coordinate 11,958 downwards.
GGCCATACCGCGACTTCCCTACAGTTACAATTTCATCTGTAATAGTGGCACAAAACCCGCTGGTTATAGACCCAACGAAACTGAGAAGGGACGGAGGGAAATGTGACAAAGGAAAAACCACGAACGGACAACGAATGATAACGCATCTCAGACGACCGCATCACACAAGAAAACAAACTACGAGGGTTATAAAAACATCGGAGTCAAATAAAACAAGCGCTGCTATGTGTGAATGAGAAGGCTTGTACGCAGCAGACAAACCAAAGTGATTTTCATCCGTTTTTTTCCAAGCTGCATTGTATAATCTGCAGAGTATCTCTGTGTGTTCGTATGTAATTTTTGGTGTGAAAATTAACATTCTCGGAAGAAGATGAAAATGCCAGCATGAGAGCAGAAGCGATAAGTGTAAATATTGGCTCCCAGCAACGATAGCTTGGCAGGCGCAGCAGCTCCCGAAAATCGCAGCCAAAATTCCATATCACATCATAATGATGTCATAGTGACATCATGCGAGACACCTCGATTATAGAACCTGTCTGTTTTAACTGGCAAAGCTTCAGCCTTCCGACAGATGACCACGGAATAACTTGGAACTTAGTCCAGTGTTTAATTAGCGACACACCAAACCAAGTGATTTTCGTACCTGGAGTGATGATGGTTCCCATGACCATGGGCTCCATGAACTCGCTGACAATCATAACGTCCGGAAACTGGGCGGGGCCGTTGATCTCAATTTCATCACCGCGATACTTCTTGATGTTCTTCGCGCCGAAAATTTTTGCTGAAACAGACATGACACAATGTTCATCTACACTTTTTTCATAAAGCAGAGCTAACTGATATCCTCATACTGAACTGTAACTAACACGGACGCTAACAGCTAACCTGATAAGTGTACCGTCAATGCAAATGGAATCAAACCACATTCTATGATTTCAACGAATTAATCCAGCAGCAGCAAATTATCACCCAAACGCCCAATTCAAGCCACATTGTAGCACCATTACTCATCCTGACCTGCCAATATGGGCAATAGGTACAAACCTCACACGGCTCTGTCCCACCTTTGTACGGCACGCTGGGCGAAGTGACCACCACCTCCGAGTCGTACTCTTGCTGCAGTCGCTGGGTAAACACGTCCATATGCAGGAGACCGAGGAAGCCCAGACGCCAGCCCTGGCCCAGAGCGGCGCTGGGGAGAGAAGTTATATGGTATGAGCAGAATATAAGCAGGCTGATGAGCCTCAGACGCCAGTCCTGTCTGAGAGCGGCGCTGGAGATCGGAGAAAAAGGTAGTGTGAACTGATAATGGGCATTGTCGATACTTAGCCCATGCCTGAAGTAACGTGGTGATAAAGAGCAGAGCGAGTGAACGGTGCGCACAACCACCACGCTCTGAAGTCCAGTGCCTAATCTGTGGCCACAAACTTATGCTGGCAGCAGAACTGATCGTATTCTAGCCTCGACATAACAAATCTAGACTCGATATTGACTCACCTGGATTCGACCTGAACGCTGACGCTGGAGTCATTCAGAGTCAGCCTCTCGATAGCACTTCGTAGGTTCGGTACCTGAGACTGGTCCATGGGGTACACACCGGCATACACCTGGAGGTAAAGAACAGACAAGTTAATGCGGCCAGGCTCAAAGAAGGGTTACACCAGCGTATGGTAGGTGGCGTCGGTACGTCGGTAGGTGCCGCTGTGGGTCGAACTCAGCGGAACGCAATGCCACAACACAGTGAGGTGTTGTCGATGAAAAGGGGGCGGCATCGGGAAAAGTGATAGTTCGGTACTGAAATGAGATTAAACTGCATTAAAACGCCTAAAATACATACAATGTCACGTGAATACTTGATTGACTTTCAGCATGACTGTTTTCAATGCACCCCATATCCACTATTCCTTACTTCTGCCTTCTCTACCCATCACCCTCTCCCCAAACAGTCTCCCATCAGTCGCTCACCATGGGCTTGGCGCGTCGGAAGCCGGCCAGCGGTGTGACGGACTGTCCCTTCAGGTACAGTGTGTCTCCCACCTGGGCCTCTGTGGCCGTGCGGATGTTGGCGTGCAAGTAGCCCACCTGGCCGGCGCACCTGACGGCAAGATGGGCGGTTATAGGCGGGAGAGACAAGAGAGATAATGTTACGTGATAAAACACGCGCTACAGTGTGGACAGATTGTGACTTGGGAAAGGAAATGTCACATTGGTCAGCTTATCGGTGCCGCTTATGAGATCCAGCTAACGAGACATTTAAGGCGGTTCTGGTTCGTTCGAGCTGATGCGGCACTTTCAATCAATATTTCAATAAAACAATACACTGTCACATAAAAAGTACAAGCGGTACTGAAAATCATGCACCACTGCCATACCTATGTAAATAACATGACTCCCATCTCTAATCAGTCTCCCACCCACCTTACGCCCACTCTCCTTCTCCGATCTGTCACTCACAGTTGCGTGGCGGGCGTCTCTTGCGGCCGGAGCAGTCCCACCTCGCGCACCTCATACGACTGGCCCGACTGTGACGACACGATGACATCACCGGCCGCCAGCTGACCGTCCACGACGGCCACCAGCGGCACGCAGCCCTTGTACCGGTCAAACCTGACGAGGGGTGGGCGTTAATTCGTGACATCAGCAAAAATATGTGGTAGCATGAGGTACGATCGGTGTAAATGTCGAACCAATGTGAATATTCGGTCGGCAGCCAGTTTTTCGTCACTTTTTAGCGGTATGACGCCTAAAACGACAAGTACAACTACGGAAAGCGAAAATAATGCAGATCAAAGCCAAGCAGGATGTGATACCGTCCGCTTTACCAAGCGTACTCAAGCTCTCGAATGGGCCGTTTCAAACACAGAAGCATCATGGTGAAAACTATGCATTAGATCAACATTTACTTTCGAGACGCTACAAGCACTCAACACTGGCTCCAGCGAGATCACGAATGGGATTATTCGCAAATCGCAGCACCCACCCTGGCCTAGACTTCAAAGGCGTCTAAGAGAGACTTCTCACCAGCTGTCGAAGATGAGTGCCCGGAGCGGCTCGTCACGCCGACACTGGCTCGGCGGCGGGATGTCCTCGATCACAGCCGTCAGAACAGACTGAACGTTGGTGCCCAGTTTGGCCGATATCTGACGTGACAGAAATGGGAAGGTTAAGTCAGTACATACCGACTGAACGCTGGTGCCCAGCTTGGCTGATATCTGACGTGACAGAAGGAGGGGGAGAGGAGTGGTCAGTGCTGCACGTCGATGCCCCATTTGGCACATATCTTCCGTGACGGGGAGGGGGGGGGGGGGAACGCAGGGATCAGTGTGAGCTCTGCATTGGTGCCCAGCTTGGCCGAGATCTAGGTACCACGAGAGAAAGGAGAGCAATCGCGTCAGTCTCTTTTGTGTATTGGACGTGCACACTACCCGTTTTAGCAAATGTGTTGTCAAAGAGCACAAACGCATTAAGAAAAAATCGAAACGAAAAGGAAAAACGCAATATTTCGCCCACCCCGACTCTCATCTCCTGCAACACAACATGGAAGCTTAACAGATCTTACCAAGCAGTAATCAGGAAATCTCCCAAAGAACCCTCTCACAATAAGCAATTTCTCACTCACCCGGCAGACTTTGTCGGGATCACAGTCGAACAGTCTCTGCATCTGAGCGATGGCCCGGTCAGGATCGGCGTTCTTCAGGTCGATCTTGTTGACGACGGAGACAATGGCCAGGTCACTGGTGAAGGCGAGGAAGAAGTTGGCCACCGTCTGTGCCTGCACGCCCTTGTTGGCGTCCACCAGGAGAACCACGCCCTGACACGCCTGGAGGGAGACGGTCAGACGGTAAGACAAACAGTCAGAGGGTCAGCTAGTGGGTCAGTTAGACGACCAGTAAAGTCAGACAGTAAGACAATGAGACAGACGGTTAGACGACCAGTCAGACGGATAAACAGGCAGCAAGTTAACTAATGAGACGGTAAGATAGGCGATTAGATATACGGTGAGGCTCAGCAAACGGTCTGCGATAAGCGGTCAGCGGTCAACAGTCACCGGTCAAACGGTAAATCATCAAATGGTCAGACAGTCAGACGATCAACCACGGTGTCAGCGGTCAGAAAAGAAGCTCGGTTCCGGCTCTCCGCATGTTAAAAACAACTCTACAGCTGTTGATCGCAGATAGTAAGATGTCATCCTTTTTGGTTACATCATTTTGCTTAATTAAGCACGCCGGCGCTTATGAAACTTGATTCACGTCTATACCGCGCAATATTATGCATTCAGTATTATGCATTAGAGCGGCTCTGTTTTTAACAGATCCCTCACCTGTAATGACCGTGAGACTTCATAGCTGAAGTCGACATGACCGGGTGTGTCGATGAGATTCAGCAGGTACTCTTCACCGTTCTGAAACAGAACGATTTGGTGAGCGGACAACTTTTCACGCGAAACCACTCGGCTATGAGGGAAAGACATGGACATAAATAATACACATATAATGGCACTGACTACATGATGAATGCAGTTGATCAACGTGACAGTTTGGCGACGGTTTAGTGTTCGATTTCATGCTAGTAAAGATCAATAAAAAATATCAATGCAGTCTATTCACACTTTCTCCATCATACTCGTAATTTGCAGAACGCAGGCTAGCAAGCGTAATTACCGAAATGCCTAGCGCCGTCCGCCGCCACTATGGCGGATTTCAAGCGATGTGGCATAGTCTACCTTCAGGGGTCGCTGCCACGGCGGAATTCAAGTGATGCGGCACAGTCTACCTTCAGGCGTCGACTACTAACGCCATCTATGAACAGCTTTGTAACTACGAGAGTGCCACCGCGCAGGTAGCGATATTTCGAGGTAAATTTAGGAATAATAAAACTTTCGAGCACTGGGCGACTTGTAGATCATATCCAAGCTTTCCCACTTGGGCTTTGCACTTCATAACTGCTCAATTCACTACACTTGGTTCAAAATGAGTTTACCGCAGTTGGTGAGATTGGGCCTTGGAGTGCGACGCATGCGACCCTTTCTAACGGATCTACGATGACGATCTGTGTCGCAATGTGAAAAAAGGATCTTGGTAGTTACTAAGATCCGAGCTTTCGAGTTTCATGAATGGGATCAACCTTTCATATTTCTTTTATGCCACTTATTACTGAGCTGGCCATGCTATAAGTGTATGAGAGCTGAGATTAAGTCGAGCTGTGTTCGAGCATCTCAAGCACTTGGGTCGTGATCGCCTAATAGCTCAATAGGCGATCGTTCGCCACGAACCCTCGGTCCCTCGACCTAGGAGGTGGCATCCCGGGATCGAGCCTATACGGCGTTCACTATTTCCTACACATTCACACTCAGACAAGGATGAATGTGTACTCGGGTCATGGATGGCTAATGGCTGGTGTCACGGCCACACTCTCGGCATGTCACACAAAACCATACAATGTTTAGGTACGCCAGTCCGCGAAAAATTAGGCAGTATTACCGTTCGTACGTTGAAAGTTCGACTGATTCAACGCCATGTCGTGCCTTTTCTCCATCGGATCGTGGAATTCGTGGTCGGTACAAGCTCCGTGGGTTTACAAGACACTCACGTGTGTGTAGAACAGCGACGCGGTCTGCGCCTTGACGGTGATGCCCCGCTCCTGTTCCACCTGCAGTCGATCCAGCACCTGCTTATTCCCTTCACCAGGAGAGATGGTTCCTGTAACGAACCACACGAATAAACCAGACAGGTCAGGTATTTTCAGGGACCACAGAGGGGATAGCGAAGAGACACGAAACTTCATGCTCAAATTGGTCGCTAAAATCCTACCTACTGTACATTTTTGCCACGCAACTTGACAAAAAGACCGTTAAAACGTAAAAAAACACGCATCGTTAGAGATGTCTGAAAGCACCGTTTTCCGAAACGAAATAATCAAACGACCACATCAACGGTCTCACCGACTCTCACCACTCACCAGTTTCAAACACCTAATCTATCTACCCCATACTTTCTCACCAGTAATCTCCAGGAGCCGGTCGGCCAGTGTGCTCTTGCCGTGGTCGATGTGGGCGATGATGCTGAAGTTACGTGTCCTCTCCAGAGGAATGTGAGAGACGTCCAGAGTTTCGGCGGCGCCCGGCGGACGAGCCCCATGAGATCGACTCACAGACAGCAATCTGAAAGGGAGAAAATAGAAGAGAGATAATTGAGAGAAAGTGAGAGATAATTTTGTGGAATTTTTAATCAAGCATCAGTGGAGAGCAACGAGCCTTTTATGCCGGGGGGGGGGGCGGGGGGGGGGGGGGGGGGGCAGGAGGGTGTAAATCTAACCAAGGCTATAGAACTGGATCTAAGCTTATTGAGAGTGTGGAACTGTGTCCTGCCTGGATGCTTCTAAGGTAGTCAGGCCATAAGGCCACCAAACCACAAGTCATGTGAGCTTTCCTGAGTCCAGCAATATGAGCTGACACAGTACATGACACCAATGACCAAAGCTGCTGCTGTAGGATATTTAATCCCATCCATCCATCTATCTAAAATCTGCAACTGATGAGTGACAGGGCTCAAAAGGCAACAGCTGTTCAAGATATCAGATATGACATACAGTGATCTTAGCAGTTTGCACAACAGACTGGCTCAATGCAGCTCAACATCGGCCCCTGAACAGGAAAATGTGAGCCAGCAACAGCTGGCTGAAAAGGTAGCAAAATAGAGCACTGGAGCCTGATCCCAAATAGAAATAGCAATGGCGCCAGTCCATCCCATTGGACTGATTAACTACCACCACCAGTAACAAACAGGCCAGATAGCAAAATCTGGCTGCAGTTATGTAGCATCAATAGTGTTTCATGGAATGTGCCACAGCCAAAGATAGGGACCTTTAGAGATGTTGCTGAAAAGCAGAATGAGGAATTGCCTGGAAAGAATGTCTGTGAGCCTTATCATGAGCTGACTTGAGCTTATTTCAGCAGATAACCTTCTGACTCAGCAAGGATTAGAGACAAAACATTACATTATTGCAAATATCTGTCAGATGGATTGCCTTCCAATCATTTCCAGTTGCACACTTCATTCTGGGGGATAGCCTCTCATGACAACATCTAAACTCTAAAGGTTTCTTTTTAAACTTCAAAAGTGGCAAAGTTACAAAAATGTGCATTCAGTGGGAGCAGCAACAATGAGCATAACTGAGAAAAACCACACTCTGATTGAGAATCATGCCTCCAATCAGTATGCCTCAACCTCACCCTCATTATCAAGTTCCAGTATTCACCGCAAAAAAAGTTTTTTTCTGTAAGGGCACTTCTGATGCCTGTTGCCGCTACAATGAAGTAAAATGGCAATCTCAACCTTTTAATTAACCATAACTCCCTCATTCTGAAAAAGGATAATCTTCCTTGGGTTAAAAGAAGGATAGGTACAGCCCTCTGCACACTGCGTGGTTGGTACCTATTCTTTTTTGACAAAACCGAGAATAATTAGAATACTATGCTATCAGTCACTCGGAAGTTGTAACAGAAAGATGCGCGGTATATGTCAAGTTTAGGTCCTAACTACAATTGTGGCGCTGTTGATACGAATATGAAACAGCAAAAAAATTAGGTTTTAGGTTAGGTTAGGTTGTAGGTTTGTAGGTTTTAGGTTGTAGGTAGGTAGGTTTGTAGGTTAGGTTAGGTTAGGGTAGGTTTGTAGGTTGTAGGTTGGTAGGTTATAGGTAAGTAGGTAAGGTTAGGTCAGGTTTGATTATGTTTTTTCCTTTTATTTGCGAGACATATGAGTGTCATTTTTGGATTCAGGATGTCAAATAATGTAAAAATATGAAAAATTTATCAATGAAATCTTCTTAGGACTTAAACTTGACATTTACCAGATGCGCGAGACTCCGCACCTTAGATTGGCATTATAATTGTATTCATAATGCTGAATATGTTGCCAGAATAATGCTTTGAGGTATTATCAGTTTTGTGAAAAATTGAAATAATAACTATCACGCAGTGTGCTAAGGGCTGTACAAGTACGAAAATTCTAACTTTTCTTCATAAAGTCAGAAATATCCAAGCCTCTATGCATCTTACCTATAACTTTTATGATTTAACCATTTATTAGAACCATGCTGTGAGCATAATTCACAAATGAGCTTAGTCTTCTTCCAGTCTCTTTGCAAAAACTGAAAACCTCGGAGAGCCATGACGATAAGCAATACCAATACATTAATCAGAATATCATTGAAAGGCAATTGATATTATAAACAATGCATTGTAATATACGTTAATTTATTCAACATAAACACTGAAGCCCTAGAGGACCAAAAGTGCCAGGAATAGTGAGTCAATTACAATAAAAGTACTTTGTACATTGGATTTAGAAATATTTTGCAATAAATAGTGCTCTCTGAGCAATATAAGCGTCTTTAAGAAATGTATTGCTGCCAAATTTTGATGAAATATCGATGCCATATGAAGGAAACTTTTAATTTCAAAGAAATTACTCGCCGATTTCACCAGTGATCTGCAATTTGGAATTTGACCCACCGCGCTGTATCAATTGACACGTTCTTTTGTTTCTTTCCGGATGGTGGATTGAGTTGATTCATGAAAATTGATTTTTATGTCATGTTATGATTGAACTGGGTAAGTTATCGCGAATGCGACGGTGTTTTGCTTGGTGGTGATTTCCACGCATGTCCGATTCATTTGTGGCGCATTTTTGGAATTGTGGGTGATTCAGGCTGTTTTTATGCAAAATTTAGCAAAAAGTAATAGATAAATGATTATTAAATGGTTGATAATAAATGAAGAGGTTTAACAAGTGCAATTAAGTTGAAACTAATCCCACAATTTCTACACGAGGTACGCTGTGTGGCGTGTTGCGCCCGCTGACCTTTTTCAGTTTGCATTGAATGGAATGTCATGCTAAATGCTGATTGTTCTGTTTAGGGCTTTAGGGCCTTACAGGAAATCATAGCTTTTCATGAGTATATGACTGGAGTACGAGGAACAGAGCATATTTTGATGTTCTAAGTACCTATCTTGAGTGGCAACATTCTGATTCAATACCTACAATATTGTTTGTCAGAAGGTGAAGTTATGAGGCTTTGATATTAGCTTTTTAGTTGCTGCACAACATGAACATTCAGAAGCAGTACCTATCAAGTAATCTTAATTTGGTTCATTCAATTGGATTCATGGTGTGTGGATTCACACTACAATTTCAATATATTACTGGTTACTGAATGACAATGTCAATGTTGTTATTTGCACTTAAATGCTATGCTGCCTGAGGCCCTGATGTACAATAGGTTTTGCTTAGCACCTCAATAACCAAGTGAGGAGAGCCCCATTAGGAGAGCCCTATAATTGAGCCCCCTATCAATTATGAGTTGATTGGTTTGAGAGCTGAGTTTGAGTTAGTTAGTGCTGTATGCTCATATTTGGTAAGTTTGTCAATCTACTGGCTGGTTTATGCATTTACTGCAGGCATTTCGAGTGTGCTTAGCTGTAGGTGGTAGCTGCTTTGTGGCCATTGTAATAATTGATTTTTGGTGTTACAAAGACTGGACTTGAATTTACTAAGAAGTTGAGTTGTAAAGAATTTCCTGGCCATTCCACACATTAATTTCTGATTGTTCTCTTTCACTATCCATGTTCCACTGGACTCAAAATTCTGCTGGTTATGCTTCTCCCAGATGTTGCAAATGAAGCCAGTGATCATAAACTAAAACTAGCTTCTCTTTGTTCCTTATTTTAGCTTTTGTTTTGTTTTAAAAGTCGTTTTTTCCATTGAGAAATAATTATAATTCTAATCCACCCCTTCTGTCATATTCCCAGCTGTAGTTGTCAGCTAAGACCTGAAGCCATGGAGGTGGATGAGTCTGATGTCGACTCCGTGCTGCAGCAGTTCAGCTGCATGGGCACCACAGACAGAGATGTGCTCATCTCTCAGTTTCACAAGCTTGTTGGTGATGGAGCCAATGAAAGGGATGCTGCCTTCTATTTGGAAATGAACAATTGGTGAGTAAAAGGACTTGCATTGACTAACATAATATTCCATTTTTTGTTTTGTCTTGACAACAGGGCCTGTGGTGGACACTGGACAGCTGAAGCACAGTGTTTAGTAGCATATTCCTAGCTGCCAACAATGCATAAGTTTCAATGTTATAGCACTCCCAGAGCTTTGCCCACTTGTTTAAAACCTACCTTTTATTTGCTCATGTCATTTTTTGTGTATTGTGTCTCCTATGGGTGAAATTCATAATTCATGGAAAAAAGCTCAATTTTTATATGAATGAAGCAATGACCATAAGTGATTCGTACACGGCCCATACGTGCGGCCGGCCCGCCCTTCGCGCCAAGGGAAGTTTATTTTTCGGTGCGGAGACGGCCGAGAAATACAAACAGATGCTGGAACTGGGGACTAGGGTTGTGTACCTCATTTATTGTCAAAGACAACCCGTCACGATCACAAGTACCGCGCAACGTAGACCTGGATGCATCATTCACTTTGGTAGTTCACCATTCACTAGGCACTTGGCACAGGTAACTTTTGGCACCCAACGAACTTTTGATGGCGCAAACATTGTCAATGCACAATAAACACTCTAGTTCACTTGCGTATCCTCTTTTCACACCTGCACTGGCACCAGGAAAGAGCTAACTCCGTTGGTGGTACGCCACGAAGCACTTAAGGCAGATCGCCACGTCACACTTGTTGCACCGTTTTGTTGAGCGCAGTTTGCAGCTCTCCAGCTGACACTGGCGACGCCCGTGGAGTGGCGCGGGGAAATGTCCGATCCCGTCGTACCGCAGGCTGGCTGGTGTGTTGGCTGGCAGAGGCCGGGCACCGCAGCCCTTCTGGCTGGCTGCCGCCTTCAGATAGGTGACGGCGATCTCTCGGCGGAAGTCCAGGAGGGACAGCTGTTTGTCGCCGGTGACGGCTGTTTTGTGAAGAATGTGGCTGTTGACTACAGCGATATCCAGCAGTCGGGTGATGACGCCCCAGTACCACTTCTTTCCTCGGATGGACACCGGGTATGCTCCCAGGAGCTGATCGTGGAGGTCGACTCCACTCATGGCGGCATGGTAGGTTTTCAGCGCCTTGGGCTGAGGGACTGGCACACGTTTCTTAGCTTCACTGTCGTACCGGTCGACGTTGGAGGTCGGGTTGGCGGTGTCGTAATTAGTCATTACGTTTACGACCCCGTAGTCGTGCCATCTGATTAACAGCACTTGGTCTGTGAGATCGAACCGCTGTTCATACGAGCCACGCTTCATCTCGCGCATGACCTCAACGGTACTGACTGGGCATTTGCCAAGGCGTTTTTCTCTCACAACGCCGGTGGCACGGATGCCTCGACTTTTCAGCTGGCCGAGGAGAGTCCTGGAGGTGAACTTGTTTCCAAAGAACACCTCATGGCCGCTGGGATCAGATATCACGCTGATCATGTCCAGAACCACCCGGCTCCCCAGCGGCTGACCGCAAAGTTCGGGACCCTGTTCTTTGCCGCAGTAGAGGTCGACCTTGTAACAGTAGCCGTCGCCGCCACAAATGGTCCAAAGCTTGTAGCCGAGGCGATTGGGCTCGTCACGTCGAAACCGCCTCGGACGGTTGTCGCCGTGGTAGGGGACGATCATTTCGCCCACTGCCAGTTTCTCCTGGAATACACCGTACTTTTGAAATGAACGGTTCATGATGTCCAAAAGAGGCCGGACCTTGAAGCCTCGGTCTCCGTTGTCTTGCGTCATTTTTGCATTGTCCTGCAGGTGGAGATACGATTTGATTTGCCGGTACCTGAACCTTGTCATGGCGTTGCGGACGATAGGACGCTGTAGGTCACTGTCCTCAGACCAGTACATCCGCTCACAAGGAAGAGTACAGTACCCCGAATACAGCAATATCCCAAAAACGCCTTGAGCTCTCCTTCAGTCAGCGTGAACAGCGCATCATTCTTGACGTCCTTGGCATACCGAAGCGTCTC